>NW_008794211.1:3822749-3870434 GCF_000699145.1 Aptenodytes forsteri
CCTAAAGGGGCCCGTTTGGGTTTTTTTTTTTGGTCCCCCCCCCCCCCCTCAGATCAGTAGCTTACAAATGCAGCTGCACTGTTCTTGTTTTGTCTTGAACCTCTTTTCTGTGTGTCTCTCTGACCACAGAAACTAGACAGATCTTGGAAGAGTATGTGCCTATATTTAGTTTATATATGTGTATATGGGGGTGGGAGGCAGAAATGCATTTCAAGAGCAAGAGGGAGACATTGTGATCGGTAAGAACTTAAATCTAAAATCACAAGTTTAAAAAAACCCACATTTATAAGAAATATATCTCTTTAACTTTGAAGTATGGCTCCTTTAAGAGCAACAAGAAAGGTTGTAAACCTCTCAATCAGTTTCAGCCCTGGTTTAAATCCACGTTCAGTATAAAACATAAGAACCTCTCCTTGGCCCCTTCTCTTATTTTACACGGTGCTGACACACTTGTTTATGTTTTGATCTCTCTGGTGTTCCCAAGAGTCCCTTGTGCTCAGGTAATAGGGGAAAAAGCCAAGAGACCAAAGATAGCTTGCAAACTCAAGAGAGCTGTCACAGTTAGACTTGAAAAAATAATCTTTAAATACTGCAACTTCTGTCTACACATGGAAGTTAATAGGAGGGGAGGCTTTACCGGGAACTTTGAAGGCAAGGAAAGAACAATTACCTTTAGTCTGTCAAGTGGGGACGTGGACCTGTTGCACAAAGAAAGTTACGTTCTCAGTGTGAGCTTCCTTTCCGTCACTCGCGGGCTTGCTCCGGCGCATAAGGCACGTCCGTCCCCACCCTGATGTTTAACCTTGTGACAGTAGGAGCCATTCCTCCAGCTGAAGCGGCCCCCGGTTTCTCTATCACTTTTCCAGCAGCACCAGCACTTCTCCTTCCTCTTTCCCTCCCCCCGGATTTTTTTTCTTTAAAAGAGAAAAGTGTCAGTTTGAACTTCCTGCTCGACAGACCCCACTGAGAAACTGATATGGGCCTGATAAGGTGGTATTTATTTATTTTTTCTGCTGCAAGGCTTCACAAGTCCTGCTTCCCTGCCCCCCCGCCCAGCTTTCAATACTTCACGGTCTCAATGCTTCCCGATGCTGATAGCGTCACCGGGAATGTTTGCTCTGAGACGCTGGCGTGGTGACAGGCAGCTGATAAGATGTAGATAATATTATCCACGGTGCCATTGTGGAGCTATGCTAAACCCAAAAATCTGGGTGGACATCAGCTCTGCAATAAACTTTAACATCGAGAGAAGTAATTGGGAAGCTGTCTGCGCACTTATGTGTGTACGTGCTTGCTGCACAACAGGCCCCATGTTTTATCATAAATATTTTAATTGAACATGAGCGCGTTCAATTGCATTTCATTGCAGCTTGAAAATACTGCCCACGTATCTCAAACTAAATTTGCTCGCTACTAGTCTAATGCCATTTGAAAAAGGATGCTACTGTAAAAATGGGTTGCTGTGAGTTAGGAGCATGCTTTGAAAACAGCTGTTTTCTTGGATACGTTTAGTAAATGGCTGTTTCGTTGCCTTATAGGGTAATGTTGCCAAATGATAGATTCCATCAGAGTCGTGAATAGTGAAGCAAAGAATCTGCGTTGAAAGCGGCGTGGTCATTGCCTGTTCCCATCTTCCTCACTGGGTTCAGCTAGTCCTCCAAAAATCAGAAAGAACTGTTTCTCATCCCAGTTAGTGAAGTCACAGAAGTAGAAATTTGGCTAAAGGGCTGCGATACTTTCGAGTCACATACCTGTTGGCGCTGACTTGTACCTTCTGATGGAAAACCTTGCACATAACTAACCACAAATATGAAACCTTCTTGTAGTTTTTCCCCTATAAGAAAATGTCTTACAAGTCATCATTTCAAGATTATATAACGATTAATTTTGGGAGATTAGATAAAAGCAGATTTCTTTTTCTACTTGAAGACATCTTTCAGTGTACTGTTTATATTACATTGTGTCCAGATAACAAGGCAGGGTCTTTGAATAGAAATAAACAGTGTATGCGCTGAACTGAGCCGAATGGATGCTAGCTTCTTTTTCCTTCTAAATGCGTATTTCTTTTGCCCCCCCTCCTTTTTTTTTTTTTTTTTAAACATTTCGACTTAAGCTGGAGCCAACCAGTCTTGCTTTCTTTTGCTTTGCTTCAGCATTTTTTTTATAAAGTACAGCTGTAAGCAGAGGAGTTTTGCATAGACTGAATGCCACAGAAATCTGCAGTAAATAGTCTGCTTTGTTGTAGATGTTCCTAAGCAGTATATTTAATGAGTAATGATCTGTTTACTGATGGAGAATACCTTCTCTTTGAAGAAGGCTTTCATCCTAGCCAGCCATGGGTTTTTTGGTACTGTAAGTAATTGAACTGGCTGGTGAAGTGACTGCTGCGGTTTGGCAAAAGCTGATTTGTCATGCCTTGTTATTTTACCGAGGAACATTTCTGGGAGCTTGCGTTCTGCAAAGTCCTTCTGTTAAACCTGTATTGTGAACAAATGCTCGTTACCGCATTTACTAGAAATACTGCTTAAATAGACATTGAGCAGCAAAGCTAGTCAAATTTAAGGGGAAAGAAAGGTGAAATCAGTTTGCAAAGTGGAGACTAGCACTCTGCAAATGAATCATCACCCAGATCTGTATGTACTGGCTGGTATCCCTTAAATTAACAGTGCTTTTTATTAACGCTTAATACCAGCAGGCATTTCTTCACACAGAAATTAGTTTTTTGGCGAGTTAAGTGATTGCTCATCTCCGAGAGTGGCCCTTCCTTCCCCTCAAACTTGTAGGAGTTAGACTGTGTTTTGAAAAGAGATAATGACGGTGGCATATCTAAATAATCATTACCTTGTCTTTGTATTTCAGCACAAACCCACGTTAATCCAAAGCAGCACAGTGCTGATAAAGATGAGCTCTATCAGAAAAGTGTCCCAAAGAAGGAGCACAGTGTGAAAGAAATCCTGAAAATGGAATCCAATCCTCCAAAAGGAAAAGACTTCTTCCAGACCAACATTTCACCAGTTACTCCAGAAAAAGACTTGGATGATCTGCGTAAGAACTATAGCCCGGAGAGGTGTTTCTTCCCTCGAGTTGTCTACCCGATCCGACCTCACATTCCAGAAGACTATCTGAAAGCTTCCTTAGCATATGGGATGGACAGACCCAGCTACGTTACTCACTCGCCCATCCAGACGTCTACTACGCCGAGTCCTTCCGGGAGGAGCAGCCCAGACCAAAGTTTGAAAAGTTCAAGCCCTCACAGCAGTCCAGGGGTCACGGTTTCGCCTCTGGCACCTACTTCCCAAGAGCACAGAGAGCCGTACTCTTACTTGAACGGATCGTATGGCTCAGAAGGATTGGGGTCTTATCCTGGATATGCACCCCCTGGCCACCTCCCACCTGCCTTTCTACCGTCCTATAACCCCCACTATCCCAAATTCCTGTTACCTCCATTCAATATGAGCTGTAATAACCTGAGCGCTTTGAACAATATCAATGGCATCAACAATTTCAATCTCTTCCCAAGGATGTATCCTCTTTATGGCAACCTGCTCAGCGGAGGTAGCCTTTCCCACCACATGTTGAACCCCACCACGCTCCCCAGTTCGTTGCCCAGTGAAGGAGGCCGTCGATTGCTGCAGCCTGATCATCCGAGAGACTTCCTCATACCAGCACCTAACAGTGCCTTCTCTATCACGGGCGCTGCTGCCAGCATGAAGGACAAGCCATGCAGCCCTACCAGCGGGTCACCCACAGCTGGTACAGCAGCCAGTTCAGAACACATAATGCAACCTAAACCTACCTCAGTGGTGTTGGCCGCCACCGGCGGTGAAGAAGCCATGAATCTCATTAAAAGTAAGAGGAATGTGACCGGTTACAAAACCCTCCCATACCCACTGAAGAAGCAGAACGGGAAGATCAAGTACGAATGCAACGTTTGCTCCAAGACCTTCGGCCAGCTCTCCAATCTGAAGGTAGGCAGCGGAGAATGAGACACGAGCCTTCTTGGAAGGCTCTGGTTTCTCCCAATAGGTTGTCTAGGAAAAGTAGGGACGGGCCTCCCTTGCTTGTTAGGCTATTTATCAGTCTGGGCTTAATACGGCACCCCCCAGCAAGAAAGCATGGCTGTAAAGACAGTGTTTTAATACTGACGCCACCTAATTAACCAGATAACATTGTATTTTGGCAATGGGAGTCTTCCGCTAACTTTAGGAAACATCTGAAAGTACTTTCGTTACAGTGCTGGAAACTGCAAGTTGTTAATTGCTTTGTTTCTCCCTAGGTGCACCTCCGAGTACACAGCGGAGAGAGACCATTTAAATGCCAGACTTGCAATAAAGGCTTCACGCAGCTGGCTCACCTCCAGAAGCACTATCTGGTACACACAGGAGAAAAACCCCACGAGTGTCAGGTATGTAACACACCGGAGACAACTTCCCTTGGAGGCCGAAGGGACGTCGGGGCCCGTGCACACCCTGTACGGCGTGCGGGGAGGGCTGTGCGACGAACCCGTGGCTGCTCGGGGCTGGAGTCCGTATCACAGCCGTTTCCAGCCCTGGTGCAGCAGCGTCTGTGAGACAGCAGGGTCGCCTTAGTCTGCTAGAGCCACATCTGCCTGATGCAGTTTTGCCATCAGCCATACTCAGAATGCTATTCAGCAACATTTAAATAAAAAAGGTGGGGATTTTTTTCCCCTTGTGAGAAAGTGTGAAGCTATAAAAAGCTGCTGCTTCATCCTGCCGTCTCCTCCTAGGTGTCTGTGATTTAAACCATAAAATCTCCTCCCACTCATTCACTGTTTCTCTGCCACCCCCCACACTAGGTTTGTCACAAGCGGTTCAGCAGCACCAGCAATCTCAAAACCCACCTGCGGCTCCACTCTGGAGAGAAGCCTTACCAGTGCAAGCTCTGCCCGGCCAAATTCACCCAGTTTGTGCACCTGAAGCTGCACAAGCGTCTCCACACCCGGGAACGTCCCCATAAATGCATCCACTGCCACAAGAGCTACATTCACCTCTGCAGCCTCCAGGTCCACCTGAAGGGCAACTGCCCCGTCGCTCCTGCCTCCGGCCTCTCGATGGAGGACCTGAATCGAATCAACGAGGAGATCGAGAAGTTCGACATCAGTGACAATGCCGACAAGCTGGAAGAAGTGGAGGACAATATCGACTTAACATCGATCGTGGAGAAGGATATCCTGACCATGCTCAGAAGGGAAATGGAAGGAGCTAATCTGAAAGTATCTCTACAGAGGAACCTGGGAAACGGACTTATCTCCTCAGGATGCAACCTTTACGAGTCGTCGGATATGTCAATTATGAAGTTGCCTCACGGTCACCCACTACCTCTGTTACCTGTAAAGGTCAAGCAAGAAACAGTTGAACCAATGGACCCTTAAGACTTTTTGGCAAAGTGATTTTTTTTTTTTATTTATGACTTGGCAAGTCAGGGTGCCTGTAGCAGTTGCTTGTACATAGTTTCAATGCTGCAAAGCAATCTTGGCTTACAGTAGTTTCCCTACGCTCCTCAGCTGAAAGAAGGAACTCCAAAGTTACTGTTTTCTCAGGGCATAAAGAGAGGCAAAGGACTGTGCATTGCCTCGCCGGTTACTAAAAGACAATCATCTATCCGTAACTATTTTTTCAATGTTAGTAATTCATAATTTATTATGCAATTAATCATTCTAAAAGCAATAATTAGGAAAATGTTTACAATGACTGGAAAATTCATTGTAATTTTTACTTTAAATGTTTTTATTTTTTGTTTTATGGCCATTTTCTGTAGATATTTTTTCTGCACATCTGTTTTAAGAACCTAAGATTGGGGTTTCAGTAAATGTGTTTTATGTACCGATGTCTTTTAAACAAATGTGGTTTTTCATGTTGCCAGAGTTGGACATTTGACATACAGAATCCTAGATCCACTGGTTTGAAAAAAATGCTGTGTACTTTTATGTGCAAATCGCCCCGCTGGGAATTGAAAAGGAGAAAAAAACCCAAAACCCAGAGTAGCAGCAAGCAGGGAAGAAACTGCTACCCCTGCCTCTCTGAGGACAGGAGAGAGATTCTTCTTCTACCTGCAGCGCTACCCGCAACAGATGTGGCACAGCAAACACCTCCCTGCCGTGGACAATACCACAGGTTTTTAGAAAACAGCTATAGCCCCACACATTGTCACGTAACTTTATGACCAAAGGAACACATCAGCTTAAAGTGGCTCTTCTGAAATGACAGTCTTTTGTTTCCAAAAGCAGTTTAAAAGCAAACACACAAATATTCTTAATACTCTGCCTAAAAGGAGGGGTTTGGCAGACTTCTTTCTTCTCTCTTTTTTTTTTTTTTTGGCCAGAGCCTTCCAGGGATAAAAAAAAAGACGGTTAGATTCCCTGAGAAAGAAGGGGTTCGGTTTTACTTGTATTTTCCTCTCCCACTTTGCCTGGGTAGAAGTGGGGAACAACGTCCTTTCCTGGCACATACGTTTTTTTTCTTCCTTCCTGTACGACTCAGATTTTTCTCAGTATTTGTGTTTGTACATTTTGTGGTTAATTTAATTAAAGAAGAAAAGGGCATTGCAAAGTTGTTGAACAACAATTACCTCAGTGCTTGTGTCCAGTGGTGCAGACAATGCTGTTTTATCTAAATGCTTTGCTACTTTAGAGAAGAAACCAAAATGTGCACAGGGAAAGATAGAATGCACATCCTTTTAGCTTTTTGTTTTGCTAAGCCCAAAGATGATATGGTGACATTTGAGGTGTAGCAAAGAACACATGTATATTTATAGATATATTTATACCACTATACAATATATGTATATGTATATATATTTATACCACTTAAGTTGTGAGCCAAACCATGTAATAAAACCTATTTTTCATCTAAGTGTGAAAATCAAATGTTATCCAGTTTTGCATATTACCAATGACCTCAAAACCAGAAGGTTGTACCACGGCATTTATCACTTGCGAGTACGCCTGCGCAGCTGTCCGGGTGAAGCCTGAACTTGCAAACACCTTGTGAGAAGAACGTCACCCACCCGTGGCGTCTCAGCGAACGCGGTGGGAATGACCCTGTTGGCAGGACGGGGGGGGTCATCGGCCCCCTGCTCTCCCGGCAGCGTGTTACGGGGGGGGAAGGAGGCGGGTGGTCAGTGAACAAACAGCCAGAAAACGTAACTGAGAGAACTTGAAAAGAAGCCAAATACGGCCTGCGCATGGCGTGTTCTCAAAACACAGCGAAGGGCAGGATGGAAGTTAGTTGGGATGAGCCCCCCCCCCCCGTCTCATTTTACCCTGCCATTAATGAGTTGCACGGTCAACTCGCGTAAATATAAGTAGCATTATTAGACACCTCCCCTCCATGTATATCTCTCTGTCTGGTTATATTACAAATTTTAAAATAGCCCGCTTCAGCAACCCAGGATTCGGTGATCTTCTTTTTCAGCCAACTTCATTTAAATGCCTTCTGTTAAAAAACCCAAATGACCCTGAAATACGAGTCTCTCAGCACAGCTTTTGAAGGACTACAGTTCGTTACATTTCCACTCCTGCAAATTGTGAGGCTGACATCTTTTAAATGTAGCAATAGTTCATAAATATAGTACTTACTTGTAGGATAAACCAAAGTATCACTACTCTGTCACTGGACACACACTTTTCCTATTATTTGCCTGTAGTGCTTTTCTTGTATTTGATACAAATTTTACAAGAATTTATATGCATCAGCTTTAAGAATTGTTACTTCTCTTTACTGTTTCCCCCTTCCCTTAGAAGTTTTACATGTGAATGTAGCAACAATCAACAGTGTTTTGGGGGTTTTTTTTGTCTCTCTTAAGAAAGACTCTGACCAAAGTTACCAGGCTTTTTACTTTGCTAGAACAACAAACTATCATATGTTTACGTATTGGTTTACATCATTATTTATGTGCAAATTGTCAAATGTAAATTAAATATAAGTGTTCATTGCTTTACTGATGCTTCCCTTGTCTTCAATCTCTCTGCACTGCCTGCCTGCGCAGCCTCGTTGCGGGGCGCCTTCCCCTCCCAGCCGCAAACACGCGCTATGCCGAAGGGCGATGATGTCTCCAACAATGCCGACTTCTGCCTTTGTGGGCTCCGATTTTCCATGATTTAAAGTTGCAAACGACAATGCCAGAGCCGAATACCCTGGCTTTGTTAATTACGCCGCTCTCTTCAGTTTTAGCCAATACCTTTAAAAAAAAAAAGGGATTTTTTAAAAAAAAACCCAAGAATTTTCAGTGTTTCTGAATGCTATCTGCCTCGCAGATATGTGACCAGGGTTCTCATTTACATTTTTCCAAATGATTGTCATTTCTGGCCTGAAACCCTAACCACTGGGACCACAATGACACACTCAAAATGTCAGCGTGAGACCACTTAGTCCTGTATCAGCGTGGTGGGAACTGCATTCAAAACAAATGTGGATCTGTTTTCACTGCTCACAAACGAGATGCGAATGCGAACTAAATCCAGGAGGAGGTCAAGTGTCCGTTCCCCCACCACCACCTCAGCCAAAAAGTAACAACAGGCCAGGATGCCCCAGAAAAGCTAATTCAACATTTGCTACTTCCATCATTTACCGTGAGATCTAAACCAGAAAGGCCATGTGCTGCCCTGCCCTACCTGAACGTTAAAGAAATAATGTTCCTGCTCATATTGAGACACTCAGCGCCGTATGATGTTTTAAAAGTATTTCACTGTCCTCTTAAAAAATTCATTTAAACATCTGTCTCAAGAATTTGAAATACTGCCAACACCAAACTGTGGAGTTAAGAAAACCAGAGCACTGTTGTCATAAACGTGCCAAATGCAGCATGTTATATTCCTATATTCGACAGAGCTATTGCTGTAATAATTTTTTAAAAAAACCATAGGATAACCGTTACCACCATAAATCATACTTCATTACTTGGCAAAGCATTACGTTGCGCTGGAGAGTTATGTCCTGGGGACACTTGTAAGCTTTAGAAGATGTTTAATAAAACACATTACATAAAAAGACAATGCACGTTATAGATCACAGCCTCGCGAGGCCGAGCCCGGCAGCTGCTGCGTTGGTTTCTGGCAGCCCCCAAGCCGGTTGGAAGCCGCTGAAGGCGCATATTGTGACCAGAAATACAGTGGGTTTCAGCCATGGCAACACCACCACCACCAGGTCGGCTAACCGCAACAGCCTTAGCAAGGTGCTGGGGCGGGGGGAAGCTCGTCCTTTTGGGTGCTGCTGTAAGACGCAGCCCAGCGAAGAGCCACGGGCTGCCCGCAGGTAGGCTGGGTGCCCGCCTCGCTGCCTTCAGTACGAAAATTTTGGGGGACCAACCGTGATGTGGCCAGGAAGGTGATCTGCACTTTCCTCCCATGGCTTTGCCAGCTGAGCTGCTTTGCCACGGGACGGGGCAAATCACGGCTGACACAGACTCAAACACAGATTTAAGGAGGATCCTGCCTTTCTGGCTGGTATTTAATGCCCTGTGTCTCAGCTGGGTGCTGGGGAGACACCGCTAATTCCCAGCGCGGGCAATTACGACCTTGAGGTCGAAAACGAGAAACGTGACTCACCAAGGGGGTATGAGCCCTTCGGGTTCAAATCAGCAGCTGCTGGAGCACAGCGGCATCCCAATACATGCTGGGACTGCGCTCCGCACGGGATGGGGCCCAAAATCTTTGCTGTCATTCAGAGGTGTTACATTAGAGTGAGGGAAATAGTTGTGGCTGTAATTAAAGGCAGCAAGGAAACACTTGGCTAATTACTGCATGAGCCGGGGCTGAGTGGATGTGGTGCGGCTGAGGAATGCGCCCGTCACGGGGCAGGTATCTGAAAAACACCAGCTGTCATGGTGGCCTAAGAAAAACTCACCGATGGCATCGAGGTACCCGCCCTGGCACTGAGACCGAGGTCTCCCTCCTCCGCGTGGGGTCGGGGTAGACTGGCAGGGAAAAGGCAGCTGCCTGGGCTCGGATGCAGGGGGCACAGATGGAAATTTTGGCGACTTCAGCACTAACCAGTCCTGCCTGAACAGCAGGAAAACATGACTTTTTGTGACTTCAGCACTAACCAGTCCCGCCTGAACAGCAGGAAAACATGACTTTTTGTCGAAGATGCGACACTTCCCAAAAACACGGGTGTTTAATTTTTCATCAGATGCTGAAAAAGGGCCATCCTGCAACCAGCAGCACCTGGAAGTGCTGGCAAATAGCACATTTGCACATCCATCGAGGCCACATTTGCACCAACTGCAGGCAATGGCTGAAGGCTCAAGAGTGTCCAACGCGCTGCAGGACTCTGCTTTCGCTCATTTTTGAAAGAGGTTGGGGACAATGGTGGAAAGGGAAGAGGAGGGGAACTGCTAATTCTCGCTGAGCCCCTGCTGCCTTCATGCCTACTTTGGATGCAAAGTTGTATTCTCGTCCCATGCTAGAGGGATCAGAGGTTGATTGCTTAAAGGTGCATGCAAGCAGACATCGCCTTTGAGCACCTTCTGCTTCAAAGCCAAGCCTCCTTACCTCCACCATGACAGCTTGCAGCTTGGCACAAATCGAATGGCTAAGCCCAGCACAGGGAAAATAACGTGATGCTTTCCACCTCCAGGCAGCACGGGCTCAGCTGGCTTGGGCCGTTCAGCTCTGCAAACTTCAGCCTGCACAAGCTCACCTAGCAAAGGCACCTGAAACATAACCAGCGCTCTTGAAGCATTTGTCTCTCACCCCGTGCCGACGTTGTCCTGCCACTTGCTATAAAATGCTCCCTGGCACCCTCTCCCAGGGCAGGGCGATGCAGCCCCGTGAGCCAGCCAAAGCCCAGCGCCTGAACGCCTGTCTCCTGGCACTTCAGAGGCACCCATCTGCCGTCACATCTGGCCACAAACCGCTTTCTGGAGCTGGGGGTTAAACAGACTGGCTGCCATGAGAGGTAAGCCGGGGCCCTGAGCAGAAGCCCAGCAGCGGGGCGAGTAGCTGCGGTCACCGGGTGGGTGGCACGCACCCCTGGGAGGAGACCCCCCCCCGGCAGGGACCCCCACAGCTGGCAGGGAGGAAACTCCAGCACAGGGCATGCGTGAACTTCCGCTCCTAGGGCTTGGGGGAGAAACCTGTGCCCAGAGCATGGGGATGGGGGGCACACTGGTGTGTGCATTGGGCAGAGATCCCTCAAAAAAAGATGCCTGCCCCCCTGGGAAAGGGAGATGGGCACTCAGAGCTCTCCCTGCCCCGCGAGCTGGTGGCCAGGCACCTTGGTGGCATGCGGTGCAGGGGCCCTTCCCTCCTCCCCAGCTGCGCGCGGGAAGATGGTTGGGATGCCAAACCACTTAGGTAGGTGTGACCAAATAGCCCTATTGAAGGGAGCCAAACCAGTATGACTTCCTTATTGTGCAATGATTAATAAAGGCCTTCAGCTCTTTTTTTCCATTAATTGTGAATAGGCAAGTCCTTGATCATTTCCTTATCCAAGGACCAAGTGAGATTCCTTACAGCATTCCTGCCCCAAAGTGGCTGCACTGCGCTGGGAAGAGAAGCGATTCCTGCAATATTGAAACCACGCACAGCAAAATCAAAGGCTGAAGACCTCTTTCCCAGTTCGCCCATGCTGAGGACTCAGCTGTCACAACGTGATACCAGGCTTAGGGTTAGGGACACCCCAACGTTCCTGCCTTTACCAGGATTTACACGGTAAATCCTAACTTAAATGAGCAAAGCAGAGAGTAATTTTTAGGCAGGAAGAGGAGCACGGCAGGCAGCAGTCTGTACGGGATTTCTTGGATATAGTCTTGGATAGTCTTGGTTCCCAGCTTCCCTACAGCTTTCCTATGGCAAAACTTTCTGCGTGAGGACTGTCCCTCTGCAAACTGCAGGCAACATCTGCTTTCCCCCGTCCTTAGTCTACCTTGTGTATTCAGATGGCTTTTTTTTTTTTTTAAAGGACAGGTCCTGTGCGTCTTTACTGGCAAGATCTGCTCTTCTTGTCAGCCTCAAAGCCCCGTGCAGAAATTCTTCAGTAAGCGGGGAAGATTTCGTTTCTTCTGGCTGTGCTGGGGCCGTGTCCCCAGGTGGGGACCCAGTTAACCAGGCTGGTGGCGTCCCTGAGAGGTCTCACTTTACTCGCAACCAGTCATGAAAAAAACAAAAGTTAAAAATGTTGTAGAAACTGCAACCAGGTGCGAAAGGGAGCAAGGATACATGAAAAGTGAAAATTTGCCTTTTTAATAAGCCGTTACAAGTTAGTTGGGTGTTTAGGAGGGAACACACACTGGTCCTTATAGTCATTCAGAGAAGATTTTGTGTGTGTGTGTTTTTAATGAGACCAGAGGCTGCAGAACAGGGCTCCTTTTCTAACCTATATTGCAGCAATTTGTGCATGTCTGTAGCTGTGGGTGTGCTTTCTACTCTGAGTGGTAAGTTTCAGTTTGATTCTGCTCTCGAGAGCTGCGGGGACAGTTTGCACTTGCCTTATCAATGCAGAATCCAAATAGCTTCACAGTGTGCCCGGCCCCCTGACACTGCAAACTGAGAAAATACGCTTCAAGCACAGAAAAGCGAGTGAGGTGACGACCAGAGGGCTTTTTCTTACCAGAGCATCCCAATCTGCCAAAACCCTTGCGCCCCAATCAACGGGGCAATAAGCCTCCTCGAGAGCCGCAACCTCGGTACCACCCAGAAAGGCCCTGGCCGGGACCCTGGGGAGAAGAGCCAGGAACCCCGGGGCTGGGGCTCTTTTCCTGCATCCCCACTGCCCTAAAACCCTGCACCACCTCCTCCGGCCCCTTGCACTGATGCCCCAGCACTGGGGGCCGGGCCAGGCCGGGCCAGGCCAGGCCAGGCCAGGCCACTGCAAACTGGGCAGCTGCAGGAGGTGCTTGCCTGTCCCCATTCCTCCCTGGGCTGGCCCTGAGCAAGCCTGGCTTCGAGCCACCGACCAAAATTGTGCCCAGAGATGGCAGCAAGGGAAGGGTACTTCCGTGGCCCTTGGGAAGCAGCTCTAGTTTGGCTCCAAAGACTCGTGGTCTTGACAGTAATCCCTGTGCTCAGCCATGCAGCTGATTTCCAAATCAGCAATGCTATCTTTACATCTGTTCGCTAAAAACGCCTGTCTTTTAGACTACACACCAATGTCCATGCTGCCCGTCCCGCTGTCCCCAGGTGGGCTGTGACTGAGCGGTGCCCCACATCCTCCATCCCTGCGCCTCCTGCCTGGGGGTCCTGTGTGGCCACCGGCCCCATGGCAGCAGCCCCGGTGGTCCATCGCCCTCAAGAAAAGCCTGTGCCCTGCAGAGAGAGACCCCACCGCGGCCTCAGCAGTTGCTGACGAAATCTGCAGAAAGATGTCCCCCCGAATCTGGAGCCATTTAGAAGGAGTTCAGTGCAGTTCCCCTGGGACGCCTGGGTTCCTCTTGCCCTCCTTGGGTGCCACACACCGCAATTCACTGGGAGCCTTGTTCATAAAATACCTGAGCATTTCTCAAATGAAGTTATGACCTAGATAGCAGCTAAGAGCAACGTACAGATTTCCTCCCTCCCTCAGATTTGCTTGAGGTTTTTAATCCCCCCCCAGATACAACATTCAGGAATGACTGTGGTGTTTGCTGCACAGTCACTCGTCTTGCTTGAACTCAAAAAGGAGCCCAGGAGACGAGGCGGAGCAGTGGCTGCAGGTACAGCTCCCTCTGCCCTGCCGCACACAAGCAGTCCAGGCTCCTCCAGGGCAGGGGCAATGTGGCACGGGCCTTTCTGCTGTCTAGCGGGGGGATTAGCATCCTTATTCTGCTAGCAAGCACCCGACAGAGAGGCAGGCTGAAGAGCTGAAGGTGCAGACCATACTGAAGGCACAGCGCGCTCTGGTTTCCTTCAAAATCTCAGCTATGTGTCCAAATTAAGGAGGCCAGAAAACAAGGGCCCTCCCTGACCATCAAACACATTCTCCTGAAGCAGCACGCACCCCTGCAAAACACTCTAAGAGCCTTGTTAGACATGAACATCTTAAATCTCAGTCCTTTGCTGCTGGCCTCTGGCCCGCCGACTCCCTCTGCACCCGTCAGCCACAAGGGAACACCTCAACCCCATGTGAGTCTGACTCCAAAAATACACTCAGGGATGAACCCAGCCGCAGAGTTCAGCTACAGGTTCTCACTTCCCCCAGATTTGGGGTACTTAAGTCCGGGAATGCCTGTTGATGCCATTCCTAAGGCATGTCTTTTTTTAAAATTAATTTTCAATGTAATTGTTTAGATCAATCTAAACGCTAAGGCAGTGATGTGCACCTACGTAGGGGAATGTATCCAAGTTTAAGCTTATCTTAACAATGGAGATGTAAAGAGACTTTTTTTTTAATCTAGAAATTTCAGTATTTCAAGGCCAGAGCTAAGTTTTTGCAGCAAGGACGGAGACCCAGGAGCCAAGACAGCTGGGTTCTGGTTTTGGTACCTTCATTAACTGGTAGTGAGGTCTGGAACAAGTCAGTTGACCTTCCCATACAACACCCGACTCATTTGTAGAATAGGTACAAGACTTGTGCAAGTTGTGGTGTAAGACTAATATTTGTACCTTGTTTTGAGATCCTCTGATATGTAACAGCATGTATTTTTGTTGTTCATAGAGAGAACAGGTTGCTTATAGTACTATCTGCAATATCGCAATATTTAGAAGTCCTCACTTACGGGCTACAACTACCCTGAACGCAACAACAACTCTCTCTGCCCCAAGGAGCTTACAAACGAAGCACTATTAAAAACCCAAAAAACCACAGTGGCTAGGTGCAGAGCTTAAATTTCCATTTTCTCTCAGCATTTTCCCACGAGGGGATTGCATGTGAGAGCACACAACAGAGAGTCAGATCACGCCCGGTTCGGTTGCTCTGGCATGCCATTTGGCAATACAAGAATGACATAAATTAAAGTGAAACCTCTTCACCTCAGCCTAAGTGAAAATGTGAAGAGCGATGGGCGAGAGGAGGAAGGGGGGGATATTGATCCGTATCTACTCAACAGTCAGACCAGTGGTGTGGTGGCAACAAAAGATATGCCTTTGCTTTTTCAGTAACTAATAATCTATAGAGAACCATTTCCTCTTCTGCTGTTAAGATAACACATTCACCACCTCAGCTGCATGCAAATAATTCGTGCCTCTGCTTAACTAATTTACCTCTCCGGTGCAGACAGAAGGGCAGAAACCTCCCACCAGTGTCGACCGACGTGCAACACTGAAAAAGGAGTCAGCTCACCCAGAACTTTCTGAAATGTTTAAATCATTAGAGGACAACTGCACCAAACGCACTGTGGGAGAGAGATGGCTTTGTGAGATTAAATGGGTTATTTTTGCCGGTCTTTGGTCCTGCCTCTGACCCACATGTGGGTTGCAGGCTGGAACTGACATTATCCAAAGAAAAGCATTTGATATCTCTGCACATAGACCACAGCTGGTCAACAACTCATCCCAGATTTAAACACAATATATTAGCTCTCATCTGTTGCCAGAAATATTACACGCTATTAAAAGCCCGGGCCCCCAGAAGTGTGCTGAAACCGAGTGGGCCTTCATTTCACATCACTTGGAAACAAACAGGTATTGGGTTGGACGTGTGTCTGTATCTGATGGAAACCTTGTTCTAATCAAAGCGCTGATGCTACTTTCACTCGCTCGCATACGCACACCTCTCTTGCCGCATTAATGCTATGTGAGCAAGGTTGCAATGTCAAGCACCAAAAAGTTCTGAAATGCCAGAATTAATTAAGCTTGTCCATGCATAAGCTTCAGGAGCAGCCCTCGCTGATGGTTTTGGATCACATGCTGGTTTTCTCACAGGACTTCTACCTCACTCAGTGCACAAGGTGGGAGATGCTCGTCCTGCATGGGATGGGGCAGGTTGCCCTCCCTCTCTCCATCACTGGCCACGCGGCTCTGGCCCTCGTGCTTCCAGCCCACTCTCCAGCCGGGGCCGATTGCTCCTCAGTGCTTTCAGTGGGCCCATCAGGGCTGAAGGCTTCACTTGTGTCACTCAAAGTCCACGTGGGGGAGGAAGGTGGTATCCCTATGCATGACAGAAAAAGAAACAAAATACAGGAGTTGCAAGTCAAATATTCTCTTTGGGTGCCCAGACATTCCAGGGCAGTTTATCCCAACCAAAGTGTTATTTGACTGTAGCATAGCTCATCCTAACTTCAGGGGTCACTGGGAATCCTCGATGTCTTCAAACCGAGCACCTAAAACCAGGGAGTACTATACTTCACAGCCTGTGAAAATTCAGGTTAAGTGACTTGCTCCATGCTATACACAACTCCTTGGGTAACAGCCAGTGAAAAACGTGTTTCTCCCTGGCAGCACCCTGGCGGAGACGGCCCCTCCATCTACCCCACCCCTTTCAACAGAGACCACCACCAAGATGCAGGGTTTACAGATTAGAGCCTCCTTTGGCCCCCGATGCCAAAGGCCGTGGGGAAAGGTAACACACATCCTGCAAAGACCACATCGTTACGCACATCCATAGGGGCCTGACTCAGCCTTAATTCTGGCTTTTCTCAACCTCCGAGTGCCCGAGCTTGCCACCTTGGTGCTGTTCTCACAGGCTGCCTGGGCAAGCTGCCGGGTTTCGGAAAGCACACACACCAGCGAGATTGGTCCTGCTCCATGGCTGGCCTGGGGTATGTCAGTACAACGCAGCAGGATTGGCATTTTCCAAGAAGCAAGCCACCAGCTCTGCTGGACGTGGCACTGCTGCCAGGAGCAGCCTGTCACCTGTTATGTAGACTAGCACAGGCGGGTGGTGAGCCCCCACACTCTTTCTCTCCATTCCTGTTACCTTTCTCATCCTCCCCTTCCCTGTGCCCAGCCCCATCCTCTTGCCTTCTCAGTGAGCGTCCCTGGGGCTCCTGGCTCCCTGCCAGTGCTGCCAGCCCTGCCAGCATGCCAGCCACGGAGGAATGTGGCCACCAGTTTCGTAAGTCTCCCCAGAGGAAGACTTCCTGGTGGAGGGAAGCAGTGAAATGCTGCCTTTTCTTTGGAAAACCCAGTGCCTCCTAAGCAAGGGGACCCACGCAACTAAAGGCAAGGGTGAGATGAAACACTAAAAGAAGAGGAAAAAAAAAAAACAAAACCACCATCTTTTCACAGTCCGTAGATGCAAAGTGAAACTATTTTGACAGATTCAGCTCTCCCATGTTGAAAGGCCCAGAGCTTCTCATCTCTGACTTTACTCTGAGGCATGAAATTTCACCCATGACTTGACAAACTATAACATGCTTTGTGGCTCCTCAGAAGCCTTCTGCCACCACCAAAGCTCACCTTCAGCGTTTTGCTGGGTTGATATTGCCAAATTACTCCCTTTTTTAGGGTTTTCCTTATTTTGATGCATTTTACTTTGCTAATACTTCTCCCTGGAGCTGAAAACCCAGTGGTATGGAGCTGGTGCTCTTGTTAGCACGCTGACATCTCCATGGCTGGATACAGGCAGCCAAGGAAGAAAATACCAGGCCCATAACTAGCAAAGTGTCCCCTTTACTGGCAAGTGATAACCAGCAGCTTTCCCATGGATGCTGAGAAAATTACTAAGCTACTAATGTAAGCAAGAGCCATTTGCCTTCAGCCTCCTCACAGGGACTCACGTAGCTCAGCAGAGGGCAGAACCAGCTTGGCAGCCTGATTTTGGACAGTCCATCTACAACCCATGTAGTGGACATTTAAATTAAGATTGTTTTATGCAGAAGCATTTTAAATGAAGATAACTGTGTTTAAGCCTGAGCTTATGAAAGCTCAACCATGTGCTTGGCTTACCAAAGTTAGCTCAAAGGGATAATAATTCTATATACTGCCTTTGAAAAGACACAGTGGCTTTGCTCTATTCTGTTTTAGTAAAAGAACGATCTAGCCACAGAGATGAAGAAAACAGTATATGTTTCAGTCTAGACGGAGCATCTTTCAAAAGGAAATGGTCCATCTCAATGAAGTTGCAGAGGGGTTCAAAGGAGTGGGTGACACTCAGTAGTTTGTATCATACAAGGAAACAACCAAGGATTAAAAATCTATTATTCTGGGATTACTGTATGAATTTTCCTCCTAGCATTATGTAAGGTTTCTGTTTCCCTGTCGACAGATCATCTTCTACAATATTGTCTAAATACATAGTACCTCATCTACTCACTGTCACCATTGTCGCACCCTCTGGTTCCGGGGAGAGAAGAAGATAGGTCAAAAAAGAGGTGATCGTACCGCCTGTGAAATGTTCGTGCCTAATATGTTGTTTGCTAGAGTTGATGCTCAGGTACTTCAGATATGTTTCCTGCTTACTTCTCCTTCTCCCTCAAGACGATTTCTTCTTTACCGTTTCTATATCATCTTGGTCAGTTTTGGCATTGACGTGTAGGAGCACGTATATGCTCTGCCCTGCTTCAGGGATAACTAATGTACCTCTCTAGAATGATTTTTAAAAGCCAGGAATGGGGAAGAATAAAAACAAAAGACAAGTTCAATGCTTTGGAGACCTTTTGTCCCGATACACACGGGAGTTAAATTGTGTTTGCCTCCTCCCCCTGCTCTAAAGACAGAGGTGGCATTAATAATGCAGAGCACATCTCTCTTCAAGCTTTCTTGCAGCTTTTAAAACATAGAGAACTAATCGCAAACTTACCTTTCATCTCCTTTTGAAACTTAAGTTAGGCCTTATTGGTAACAAGTGAAATTAAACTGGTTGTTGCTGTTTAACTTCTCTGAGCTATTTCCTCACATTAATTAGTCATGATCAAGTCTACTTGGCAGTTGTCCTTACAAAAAACAGAACAGAGAGAAGGGTTAAGCACACCCATACAATTTACCCAATAAATTTGTCATACCCCTTATATAGAGTTGTCCCTCCAGTTCTGCCTGTTCCTTAACATATCTGGCAGTTTGAACAATGTTGGCAATATTTGAGCAATTAGGCATTCCAAGTGGAAAGGTTAATATACCTTACCCTCAAACGCAGGGTGTGTTTTGTCTTGTGCCTTCAACCATCCTTGATGAGCATCGATTTCACAACAGCCACGAAGTAGGAAGGTCTTCTTTCAATTTCAGTATGGCCTAGATTGTTTTGGTTTAGCAAAAGGCCAGTAGTCCAATGGCGAGGACTTAATGCGCCTTGACTTAAGTGCTGTCGAGGCAGATCACAAAGAGGGAGGGACAAATGCGCCTTGACTTGAGTGCTGTCGAGGCAGATCACAAAGAGGGAACTTCATTGCTGTTACCACTTTCCGATTGTTAGACCCTTTGGTCATACTGGCACTCGTGCAAAATCAGGCAAAAGATAACCCATAAAAGAAACCCCTCCGATGGAGCTTGCAGTAGGACTGGTCAAGGAGATGTGAGATTTGTGGTTTATTTCCCCCTCTTTTGGTTGAGCGGCATTGGGATCTTGTTTTCTTTTTTGGCCAGTTCTTGGAGGCAGTGCTTTGTTTGTGGTCCAAGTCCGGTGGGAAGCTCTGTGTAGGAGCAGGCAGGGCTGGAGAAGTCCCTCAGCCTCATGCTGGGTGGGACCTGCAAGACTGCAGTGCACCAGGACAGGGATGAAACCACCTCCCAAGCCAAACAGCCCAGGAGACGATATCCTCAGCCCAAACCGTCGCTGAGATTGGACAGCAAGTGCGTGTTGAAACGACAGCCCTGCAGAGGAGCGCCCCAGGTCGCCGGGAGGCCACCAGCTGCCGGACCGGCTGCCACAGCCCTCCTCCACCGGCAGCAGGGCACACCCAGCGGCCAGCCTGCCCGCCCTGCCCGGCAGGGATGCTTGGCTGCATAGTCAGGACCTGGCTTAAGCCAGAAAAAACAAATCTAAGCAGTAGAGAAGGAAGTTTTGCAGGTCACAGCCACCACCGGTGCTGCCCATTCACCCTGAGCCTTCACAGGAGGTCCAGAGCGCTTGTGGACGAAGGAGGTCAGGTCTGAGATGCCCAGCTGCCCCCTGCTGCGAGACCTGAATGGGCCTATGCTTGGGTGCTCCTGCAAGGCCCCACACACCTCACCAGGGTCTCTCATGTGGCAGCCCCATACTGGTAAAAACTGCTGAGAATTGGGCACTCAGCCTCTCCACTTGTGGCTGGTGGTACTTCCCTGGCCGGGGTTATGTTGATGTTCGTAATGAAGTTTTGGCAGAGAAATAGAGACATGTTGCAACCATTAGCAGACTTCACATTTAGAATTTATCTCAGAAAAGGACAAAGGATAACTCAGCTCGATGGGGTTTTTGTGCAAGTTTGGGTCTACCCTTTCCATTGTAATACCAGTCCTGGTCTTCACCATTGTCTTCCTCTGACCCAGAAAAACTTGATCGTGAAAATAATGTTAGTTAGAAAATAATGGAACTGATAAGTCATTGCAGGCACATGTGTGTCTCATTATACATCAGTTCGGTTTCACTATATATTTTACACTATGTAACATAAATTTCACTATGCGCCACAAGTATTTCAATATGTGATAGTCAGAAAGTGGCAGTTTACAGTAAAAGTTTCAGTATGTGGTAGGGTAGGATATTTCAAATACTATAAATTCTCCTTTTAAATGAAATGCATTGTGTAGATTAGTAAGAAATGCAGTTGTTTTAGTTTACCCAACGTGGTTTTCTTTCAGAACAATATTTAGTACTGTGCTGTTCAATTGCCATGTTTATTTTTATCATACATATTAATGGATGTTAAGTGAAACTTCATTAAACATACACCACACAGGACTCGGGCAACCCAAGTTCCATTTCTTAGATTTTTTTATCTCAACTCAACTTATACCATATTAACAAGCACACTATATTTACGAAGACTATATTAACGAACAAAATAAGCTTCCTGTGTGAGGCTTGTTATCGGCCTGTTTTTTTTTTTTTAAAAATGAATTCTCTTTGAACAAGTAAAATTTGAGGGACCTGGAATCCCCTGTAAGGGTGAATTGTTAAAGCAACAACCAGGTATATCAAGGGTCTGCACTGAATTGCCATTTATTGCAGATGATCACCATTTCAGTTGCAACCAGCAGTGGAGGAGTCTGCACTGCCAGCACTGCGCTGCTAATCATGGCTTTGAATCTGTTGATCAGTTGACCATACAAGTACCGTGTTAGTCAGGCCTTTGCTAGCAAACCCCATCCCAGTTGCTGAAAAGGGGTGTTCACCGTGATACTACTACACCAAAAAGCTCTGTCATATATTAGAGTTACCAGGTCATCGTATTTTCACACTCTTCAGCACCAGAGGGTACAGATTACCTTTGAAAGATACTTGCCATGAACCAAGAGCATATAAAAAACAATCATGTGGCTCAGTAAAGCCAAAGCACATCTGCAGCAAGGACCATCTCCTGCAACCTCAGTCAAAGCTATACTAACTCTTCCAGACTGGTGCAGCAAAGCAATTTCCCCACATCTAGTACCTACCGTCAGAAATGCAAAAAGAAGAAAAAGCATTAGGCTAAATTTTGGTTATGAGTTCTCCCTCATTCTCGTCTCCTCCAAACACAAGCTACACCAAGAACAGCTCCATGCATAGTTCTATTTTACTCAAAAAACAGCCTCAGCAGAGAGCACGGGGCAATGCTGCACTCCAGCCCAAGAGAGAAACATCATCCAGTTACCTCTGCTCTGGATTCTGCCCCTCAAGATATAACCACACAGATAATTTTCTAGCAACTTTCAATGGATGATTTCAAAATGCTGATGATCTGTACCGAAGTTCAGTGTTTAGAAGAACTGGAGGCCTCATCTACCCTGTCTTGCACTCAGAAGACAAGGGTGACCCTGCACAGGCGTGACTCTGGGCAAGCCACTTACAGAGTTACAAAGGCCCTGGATTAATTAAAAACTGGGTCTTTTAACGTAACTCCTCACCCCATTGCAGGCCTAGCAGACCTCATTGGCTCCCTGCCAAATAGTTCAAGCACCTATTAACCAAGGAAAAAGTAAAGAGCTTGGGTTGTAATGTGCTGGATTTCAGCCCAGCGGTTTCAAATCTCCTAACCTGCAAGAGCAGCTTATCTATGTTTGGAGGTCAAAGACCTCAGCAAAGCCCTGTTAACAGGTGCACACTGGCACAAACTCAAACGTTTGGCTCTTCAGATTACAGCGATTCCTTGGTTTATTACAAGTGGGGCAAAAAGGGCCACCAAAGCGGCCAGTGACACACTCGGGGCTGGCCTGAGTCTGCTTATGCTAATTTATTTGGCAAAACGTGTCACGATGAGTGCTTCCTTAGCTCACAGGAGCCAGAACTGAATGCATCCAGTATACAGCTTGGCTACTCTACTCTTCCAAAGTTTAAAACGAAGACCCACAGTACTCCTTGTTTGTAGTCTCTGCCTACCATAAGAAACAAATGCTGCCCCAGACACACCACAAAGCAAAGATCATGAGCTGCGTCAGGTGTTTCCCAGTGACTGGGTTGAAGGAAACGGGAATGTTTGTGTCAGACGTGAGGCATGGGGACAGTCCAGAGAGTGGCGATTACTGCTTTTGTCCCAGACGGGGGCTGGGTGCAATGGGAGCCGCCTTCCCATGCCCAGCCTGAAACCTTGAACCATGAGTTTCCCCATGTGCCTCCTCTGAGGCAGCCTGAGAGCAGCCCTGCTGTCGGCCAGAACGTCCCTGTGTGAGACCGGATAAAACGTGGGCTCATCTCTCCATTCAATAGCATATTTGGGATGAAATGAAGGTAATGTTTTTAAGCACATGTCTGCTTTCCAGCGTGACCAAACCTGAGCTGTTCCTGTTCCTGTTTAAGAAAAGGAGAAGAGACAACAGTGCAAACTTTCCCATATTCACTTACTCCCATGTTAGATCTGGGCTGAGATATATACAAAGCAATGTATTTGTGCCCTAGATTCCACTGCCAATACTGCCAACAAAAGCTAAATTACAATGATTTTCCTGTAGTCAGGTTGCTAGTCTGACAAGTTTTGGAAGGAGGGAAATATATTACACACATCCTCCAAGTCCTCTCCTAAGCACTGTCAGGCTATAATTTTAGCTTACTCTTATTACTGATCATGTATAATTGATGTTGAGCCATCCTTTAGCCATCATGAAAGTTACATTATCTAAGTTGTTGCATTACTTTCACTAACTCATCTTGTCCATAGTTTTTAGTATTTCTTGACTGAAAAGGCAGAACAGCAACAAAAGTTCATAAAATATATACCAACTCATTTATCAAATCCAAACCTTTTCATTTGACCCAATTAAGTTTCACTTGTAGGCTAAAACACATGATTTCAGGAAAAGAAATTACAGCGTAGCTTGCAGTATTTGCTGTTGTGATTTCAGAAGCAGTTGGCATCGGCTTAAAGAGTGCAGTTTCGTGTGTACTAATAACATTTAAGAAAGGACTTTTCCACCTGGGCTGACTGAAGAAGTAGGACCATTCGTAGTGTATAATTAAGCTGTTGAGTTTCCGTTGTTTTGAATGTGACCTACCTTTTTTCCTCTTTACTCAGCTATGGCTGAAGCTAATATCTGTTCATCAAAATCCTTCTGTTCTGAATCAACGTGTCTCCCTCTATGCAAATCTGAGAGGGGAAATGCTCACAATGCAGTTCATATTCCTGAGAGCTGAAACATTCCCATGGAACATCTCTGCCACATTCGTGTTTTACGGACATCTCTGAAGTTAACTTCTACAGGTTTTCACACAGAAAATTTTCATCAGCCTCATTTCCTCCAGCTTTAGCAGCAAAACATTATCATCAGCACCCAATAGGCAAGAACCTTGCAAAGTGACACCTCAGAGAAAAAAAACTTGATAAAAAGGTTGTCTTGGCATGGTGTGAAAATTTTCCACATCAGCAGCTTCCTGCATCCTTTTCCACTGATTTTCTTCAAATCAGCCTTTCTTTCTTTTTAAAAAAAGAACAAGTATTGGTGCTTCTTTTAGCTCTGATTAATAACAACTGAAGATTTCAACAACATACCGTGGCAAATAGTATTCTGCTGATCTTACGGAAGGAAAAAGACCAGTTAGACCAAACCTTCTCATTCATTCATTGCTGCAAGTTCCTGCCTTTAACTGATGTTCTCTTCAGGACAGGGGGAGCCTCTTTGCTTCGCTGGAAAGATTGCTTGAGAGTTTTGATGGGGAAAAGGCCTTTCCTCGATGTTCGTACTGTGGCTTTTATGCTGCGAGACGTAAAACAAACGTGAAATTCAGCATCTGTTGAATTCCGGCTGTGTGGACAGGGAGGCATTTCCCTGTTCTGGAATTGGGGTTTGCAATATTGTTTACAAGGATGGCAAAACCCCCAGCTTTCGTTTGCAAAATGCTCCACAAATACAGACAAAAGCCACGAAGGAGACTCCGCGGTCACTTTTGTATCGTAAGCAAGATGGCCAAATGAAAATAAATAGCTTGTTGATTTAAAGGAGCACTGTGAGAACTCCTCTGCAGTAGCACAATGCATTTTACCTTCTGGACAACTGCAGAAAATGAACAAATCCCTTGTTTAATGCGGGATTTCTATACCTAGATATCTGCTGGTTCCCATTTCCCATAAGCATAGGATAACACTGAGGATTACACAAATTTCACTCTACCATAGTAACAGAAAACAGCAGTCAAAAAAAGGGCAGCACAGAAAGGTGTACTGTAATCAGCAGTTGTCTTCTGAGGTTGGCATATCTAATAATTTCCTCATGTTTTAATTTTTTTTAATTTTTAAATTTTAACATTCTATTATTTCCACAGAGGTGGCAGATCCAAAGAGTTGGACCAAATCCAAATAACTTCTTACATGCAGAAGCATCAGAGGATGCTGCAATCCCAGAATGCATTTAGGAAACTCAAGAGCTGGGGAAGGTTTCTGCTACATGGAGGTTGTGCCTGGGATTAGGCACACTGAGGAAAGGACATTACCCAAAAGGCACAAACCAATGCTGGCGTAAAGAAACCTCACTGGTCTGGACAAACCCCGAATCATCGGAGCTCGTGCAAAAACCAAGCATTAAGAGTACTCTGAATTCATTCTCAACGAGTGCCATCACAGATCAGATTCACACCTTCCCTGGAAGTTGACAATTGGAATTTACGTTTACCCCTCAACTCCTTCTGTGGAAATAATGAAAAACACCAAAATGAAACTCAGGAATCAACCCAGATCCTCTTTGCACTCCAACTAGGCATATCCTAAACCCTGGGTGGCGGGAGAGGGAAGCAGTACTGCCTTTTTCTTGTTCAGATAGCAATACCCCAGAGCATACTGAAAGCAATTATTTCCACCTGCCACACACAACCTGGAAACCTGAAAATTGTTCTGCTAATGGAAATCTAATACACCAGTGAGTAACCAGAAGCAACCTACTGCTTTCTTTCGTGAATGGTCACAATGTTCTGGAGATGCCACAAGTGCGGTTCACTCTTCTGCTACGCCTGGTAGGGTGGATGTTTAGTACTGGTCTCCAGACTGAGTAGTATATCAAGCAGCAGGTGGAAGAGAACAGAAGTACATAAAATGCTGACCCACTACAGAAATTACTCTTTCCTTTCGGTCTGCATTTGAAAAGTATTAGACCAGTCATTTTTTTCCCTTCTTTTGAGGAAAAGCTGGTAATGACCCCAATTAACTACTTGCAGAAAGATAACTTCTTTGAGACTATGAAGTTCTTTGTGCAAACAGCCACCGTTTGTACTAAAAAGTAATTTCAGGATAAATGTGTAGGACTTCAGCAGGTACAAATATCAATTTAAGTAATGCAGTTGCCATAGTTCAGCCCATAAAATCCCCAGATATTTAGCCGGTCACTGATATTGAGATTATTGACCACTATCAACAACAGCAGAGATGTCACTCCATCAATGCACCAGCACTGCCCCTCATTCCTATACATCTGACTTTTAAGCTGCTGCATCCACATGTCTGCACCATCCACCCCCGTTTCCAACAGGAGCACAGTGCTGGGCGGGGAGGAGAAGGGAAAGGGAAAATAGCTGTCAGCATCATTCCTGTAGCCATTTAAGCCTTAACCAAGGACCAGTCCAGTCTCTTTGTGCAAAACACTCCAGGAAAAGCAAAGTGTTATTACCTGAAGGCACAACTTAACCTTTGAACAGCGTGCCAGCTTTCTTCTTAACCATGAATATAGGACTATATAGACCCATCTCTCTGCCTTCCACAGGTTGGTGAATAGCTATGAATGTTGTATCTTGATCAAAAGGACAAGGACAGCTAAGCAGATTCCCAATCATTATAAACTGTTGAGAAGTAAGCATGCTAAAGAGGGAAACAGATGACCTTTCTTCAAATGACATGGATGAAGTCTGGTACCTGGCTCTCCATACCCAGGCATAGACTCTGGATGCACCCAAATTGTCAGTCACCCAAGCTACATGGCGTGACCAGCCAATCCTCAGCAGTTAAAACTCACTCCCATGCACAGAAGACGAGTTCAGATTGAGTTACCTGGCAAAGAGCAAGTTGCTGGTTTAGCAGGACTAGCAGAATTTTAAATAAAAGATGAGATCACACACTTTTTTTAAGAGAAGAGTCCCAGTAGCAAATGCATAAAGCAAAGCTCTCACGTTTGCTAGAAAAGAAATTTTAACTGATGAAAAATCTGCAGTTACTAAACTTGTCACAGTATTCCCCATTAATTTCTCAATAACTGAGAAGTGGACTGGCTAGAAGCAGACAGGCTAGGCAGCCACCCTCCCATTGTTAAAATAATTGGGATGTCTCAAGATTCTCAATTAAGATAACAAACTAACTCTTGTGGTCTGATCTTGTTGAAATATTTTGGATATTCTCTGTTTCTGACAGCCCAAGGAATTCTATTACTTTGTTTGACAAAAGAGGCAAAAACAGTAGATCTGCATGATGAATCCCCACATAATCACCCTCCGAGACAGATCAAAGAGGAGCTCTGTCTCAGACTGCAATGTTCATTCCCCCCCTTCTTATTTATTGGGAGCTGCATTTGCCAGACACAATATTTTCCAGAAGGGAAAGTAAGATCCAGAATCTAAAATACTAGGAATGCTGCCTCCCCCTAACCATACATACTAACCTCAGCCTTATCAAAGCAGTCAAGAAAATCTGAGGGTGCTGCATTGCGTTGGTTCAAATTAAACAAGCCAAGGAAAAGATTTTTTAGATTTTATTTATGAGATGTGAAAAAGTTGCCTTCTACTCTCCGAACCATAGTGCTAAATACCAAAGACACTGTGAAAGGGGCACCTCTATTATTAAAAAAATATTTGTGTGCTTTTGGTAGATTAATTGCGTTTAACATTTTGGTTAAACACACAAACAAGCACAGCTTTTTGTTGTTGCTTCAAATGAAGCCAGAAAGAGAACAAAAGGCATTCAACTGAACCAATTTAGGTTTGTAAACATATTGATTTTAAGAGCACTATGTGTACACTTAAAATGGATTTAAAGCAGTCAACCTTTCCAGTACGATGCCCAGTTTCACTGTATCCAAATAATCCATAAATTCAGATGCAAGTAGTCACAGACACTTCTTTGGAGAGCTTGCGAAGTTAAAAGTCAGTGTTTCCTATTAATTAATAATTGTTTTCAGCTGTTTTGGCAAGTGATTAAAACAAAATGTCTGCCTTTAATGTTACAATATAAAAGTTTTCTTCTTTAGAGACCTAAGTGCCAAGCGGGAATTACCTCATTTGCAGGAAGGTGTCATACGTGATTGCTTGGAACATTTGTAAGCAAATTAAGATGAACAGATATTGTACCTGCCCGTGCAATGATTTCCATACCGCATCCATTAAAAATACCCACCGAGCAGTTTCAGAGGAACATCAGCTGAGATAATTAAAACAATACTTTTCATGTTAATGGAGTACCATGCTATGAAAGATTCATCCCATAAAGAAACCGTACAGGCTGTGCATCAGTTACCAAACTGTGCCATCTTGTGAATTCAGCATCACACGCCCTTTAAACTTTGCACTGCAAAGGATGATAGCACCTGTCCCTTCTGAGCTCCAAACCATCACCAAGATATTACTGACAGGCTCACTTGACGGATCAGTGCATGGTTCAACATAACTGCAGTTCTGACCAGCGCCTGCTCCACAGCAGGATTAAACTCAGCTTTGAGAAGGACCTTCTGCCATAAGTAGCCTTCTAAACATCGTCTTTTATTCCCAAACTTCTACCAATTCATTCCTCCAGTAAAACTGAAATAACAGTTCTCCTGGCAGCCAAATTTCCACATCACTGCAGAGGAAGGACAGCAGATTTCATGGCACAAGCTGAGAAACTCTGCTTCCGAAGGTACTGATATTAAACATAAGCAGCAGCAAGATCCCTAGTTATCTTCCCTATCCTAACACAGGACAACTCATTGAGAAACCTTTCTCTTCTGCTGCATTGAGAAGCTTGTGAAGTGATGAAAAGTGCAGGATTTGGGCTCCTCTCTTTCTGGTACATCATGGGAGTTGCTGCTAGCTCCTCCTAGCTCTTGGCTTCTGCCTCTAGTTTTAAAAACTTCTAAGATGTTCTTTGTTTGTTGAGGTAGGAGTTTTTTAGACTAAATAGCACGCTTTATCTCTGCAAGGCAATGAATCCAGATAAAGCTGCAGACTGTGCTGAGCAAGCAACAACGCGGCTGTGCTCAGGGAGTGTATTAGTGACAGAATTCAGAAGAGCCAGACTCAGGTTTAGGTCAGCCTTTATTTTGGGGAAGGAGATTTTTCCACCGGTAGAACACCCTTACTACACGATCTGAATGGTAGAGGAATACTTCAGCCCTCCAGGCAAACAGTGACCCACCAAAACACTCAGCAGAAAGACAGCACGAACAGAAGCGTTCTCTTGTTCCTGTGATCCTATTTGCCATTGCAAAATAAACTCAAATAATTCTTGAGAAATTTCCAGCCACAACATTCACACTTAATCATATCTCATTGCACAGTGAAATTAAGTAAAAAAACCCAGCCATTGATTTGCTTCAAATAATTAGCACCAATGCTAGTCAACGAAATGATCCCTGTCCTAAGGTTACTTCAAATCCCTGAAAACCCTGTTTGACATAAATAACAAAATCACTCAGAAGAAATCCTGCAGGTAAAGATGAACACTCAGATTCATTACTATCAGGTCAAGATGCACGCGTGGTTACAGAGCATCCAGCAGATCTACAGTACTTATTCATTCTCACGTTCTCCCTCCCCGGCCAATGCCAGAGAAAGCACCCTGCTGCTCTCAGACACACGAGCAACCTGTTTACCCTGGGACAACAGGAGGTAAAAGTTCCCTATCTCGGGACAGCTCTGAAAAGCTCACGCCCTTGTTTATTATGTGGCAACTGCGGCACATGCCCATACATTAAGATGTTAAGGATCTTCTCCTTTATCGATGGTATCCGCATCCATTTCAGCGTAGCGCCTTACAACCCATTAGGATCAAAGCAGAACACCTAAATACGTTACAGCTCATTTCAAGCATATACTATATTAAAGATGAAGAATGTGTTTTTATCCCATCCAGACAATACCTTGCAGCAAAGATCTACTTGCTGATGCTGCACACTCGATGCCTTTGATTATTTCAGCATCTTCTAACGATGAAGAATAAACTCCCTTTAAAAAATAAACATATTTTTTTCTTGAACTCTCAAGCCTCCTGATACCATCAAATGGTGTTTTGGAATAGGAGCCGCATGTGGTTTTGAAGCACTGTTAATTGCCTGCAGTGACACAAGCAAAGATTGACTTGGGTGCGGGCAGGGGGAGGGGAGTTGTGCAACAGGCCTCTTCCATATGCCATCACACGATCTCGATTAGGTTTGCTTTTTGAAAGTATACAGAAAGCTGATTAGACAGAGACAGCAAAACAAGTGTGAACAAAGGTAGGTATCAGCCTTTGTGGATACTTCCATCTACTTGAGTGCCAATTTTTAAAGAGAATTTAATTTACACCTTGTGTTATCTTGCTGGAAGCTTGTGTGGTTACCCCGGACCAAATCTCTGTTAGAGGCGCGGCTCAAAAACTTGAAAGACCTAAATTTCAGAGCCCCCTGAAATGATGGCTTAAGAATTAATCGTTATGCCCAGTAGCTATAGTTCACCTGCTTTGTTGTTCAAAGCACGCAAAAAAAGGAAGGGCTGCATTATGGAAAATTGTGGCATCTAGTTTGGGGAAGGAGGGAGGGAAGAGTGCAAGCATGTAGGAGAGAACTGAATATTTCAGAGAACTGAAATATTATCCCGCATGCCCCCAAAAGACACCGAGCCCAACATGATTTATGGAGGCCAGAGAGGATACAACTCCTGCTGCACCTCCCCGAGGAAGCCAATCGCAGCAGAACCCTTGAATGCATTCGAGTAAGAGATAAAATAAAGACCAAATACTTCCTCTTATTGGCATATTAATTAGAAACACACAATATATTTCAAGGAAATTGTAAGCTGACACATTAGGATTGTGCCCTCTTACCATCAAAATAGCTGAATGCACAACCAGAAGTAGGACATCACTAATTTCACTAAAAACTGACATGATTTCTTAGTGAAGGACATTCGAGCAATAAATTAAGCTGATTTTTTTTTTATTGCCATTATGGCTATTGTTCCAGTGATTTCCTCAACAGCTGTCAAGTATAAGTGTATATACAATAAAACAAAACTGGACAGTTTCCATAAGGGAGCAGATCCCCTAAACTGGCAGAGAAGCTACCTGGGTGGTTCAGCAAAAACACGCCTCAGCAGAAAGGCGTAAGTCCTTGTGTGTCTTCCTATCGAAGGTGTCAAGATGTAAAGGGCAGAAATGCTAATGACTAAAACCGACATGTCCTCTTTCTACTGTCTGTACAGCCTGATTATGAATATTGACATATTTTTCTACAACTAAACCCAATATAATGGAATCTTATTCTGACTGGAAAATGAAACAGAAAAGGTTCGTGACCAAAACTGGGTTTGGTATTTATTACACATGTTGAAAATGTATTCTGCTGTTCTGTATGAAACATTCGTAACAGTATAAAGTAAAACTTCCATGAAACAGTAATTTTCATGGCACAAAGGTCCTCGAGTGACTCCATCATCCATTCCCTGAATAAAAAAGTAATGGCGACGATTTGGTTTTCCACAACACAACGTATTAAAACAGTAACAAGAAGTGCCTGTGCAAACCGTGCCTCCATTTTGTGCAGGACCTCCCGATTCCTCACAGTTGAATGAGGCCCAGGTCTAGGATCTGCTACAGAGGAAGAAGCTCCGAAACAACTTTTGTAAATAAAGCAACGTGCTAAAACAAAGTTAAATACACCCTCTCAAGTGTACTGCTCGCTCCAAGAAGGCGGCAGCTACGGCAGATGGTGACACCAGAGGTGCCAGACGTTTTGCTTCGCAGGTGAAAGCCAGTGCACCACCGCTTTCATGGAAAGGACGGAAAGGAAAGCACACGGTGGGAGCTGTAAGATGATGAGTGAACGAGAAACCCGGGTGAGATCAAGAATCCAGCTCTGTCATTTCACTCCCCACGAAGTATTTTTCTCTTGAGCCCCACCTTCACTGTTTTTTTAATTCTTCTCGTTTCCCTCTCCCCTCCTCCGCACCTTTCTCTCACTGTTTTCCTACAGGGCTACCCAGTTTGTGGTAACAGCCAGCAGAAATGAACTCACGCCTCAGATGTCGAAGGAGAAGCTGTGCGAGAAGGGTCACGGAGTGCTCCAGAGATCGGGGTTTTAGTCAGACTCACTGTACAGTCACTGATAGCAAGCCTGCAAGGGAGAGATGGGCGCTTGAGAGCGAGGGGCAGGTTCAACCTCATCTCTAGTCAGCTGAGGTCAAGGATTAGCTAAAAAAAGAGAAGCTGCAAATTAAAGACGAGTTTGCAAGGAAGGGACAGAACTTGTATGATAAAATTGTCGCAGTGGAAATAGTGAACAAGCCGTATAACTTCCTGGGTCATGCCGGCACTTCAGAGCTCGAGGGCCACTCCCACGGCCTGGTCTCTGCGTCCCATTTGCCTTGTACAGACTTGGATAAATTTTAAAATGAAGGAACACCAGCTTATTTCACTAATTTTGAATCCAGTGAGGGCGTGTGTACATACGACTGATGGAAATCAAACCTCTGAAGTGCAGATTATTTTAATTATAGCTAGAAGAGCATGTAAGGTGCAAGTTTCAGCCAGATAGTTTCCATTCTGATCTTTAGTTCTGTAGCAATGAAAATACTTGCGAGTGTCTCTGTCTAGCTGAAAGAATTACAAGTTGTCTTTTTTATGGCAGTTGGAACACTACTGACCCTAAGTAACAAAATTGCAATATATACAAGGAAAAATTATACACACATCTGTATAGAATAAGACATCATCAGCTTTCGCATGCGCAGTCTCTCTGCATGCCTTTCAACCAAAGCAGGTGAAGCTTTTGTCAGTATACAGGAAAAAAAAAAAAAATCCTATAACAAGGTTTTGCTTTTACATAATTAATTACAGAGTGAACAAAAACGCACTGTTTCTCTCCTAGAATTACCTCGTGTATGTAAGGACAACTAAAAGGGGCAGACAGGGGGTGGAGGGAGAGGGTTCGTGAACAACGCTATTGATTTCCACCCCCCACCTCCCCCAGCCTGGTTTTCTTTGAAGGAGGACCTAACCTCTAGTAGCTTTTAAGATGTGCATGTGAACTTGCAAAATGCATTTGACAAAGTCTAGCAAGCGATCCTCCAAATTCTGGCAGATGCAAACTATATCACATATGGGCTTTACCCTTTCCACTATACAATACTCACGATTAGCGTGAACGCTAAGATGAGACTATAATGTGTATCAGTAACTAGATCACACATTTGTTCCCACAACATATTCATTTTATTGTATCTGTTGACCTATATTGGTGAAATGATGCAAGGATTAAGGCTTTAAACATCTTCAGTGGAAAGTGGTATTTTAACATCTGACACATTTTGGCAGTTTCAAGTGCAGTAAAGTCAAGTTCCTCCAACCTCCAACCCTAACATGGAGTTTGACTGCCTCTCTTTCTACCCTGGGTGGTTTTTGTCCATATAAATACTATTAAAACCACATGGAAAACCATACCTTTAAATTTCATACATATAAAAACCTGAACTACACAAAACTCCTCTTCATGTACCTGTTTGCATAGCTGTATTTGAAAGAAGTTTTGTATTCTTTTGTGTTCTTTAATCTATTGTTTAGTGGTGTTTGACTGCCTCTCTTTCTACCCTGGGTGGTTTTTGTCCATATAAATACTATTAAAACCACATGGAAAACCATACCTTTAAATTTCATACATATAAAAACCTGAACTACACAAAACTCCTCTTCATGTACCTGTTTGCATAGCTGTATTTGAAAGAAGTTTTGTATTCTTTTGTGTTCTTTAATCTATTGTTTAGAGAAACTGGTGTTTCATTTCACAGCTAAAAGAACTTAATTACTTGAATCGTGGAGACATGAAAGGCAAGGGAAGGAAAGAAAACATCTCTCTCATTTTAAACTCTTCTTCCACAAGCTAATTTGATAGTATAACTTGAAAGTACAGAAATCTGAAATCTACTTCTGAGCATTTGAAACTTCACATCTTTTTACCTCTCTCTCAAGAGATATTACTCAGGTTTAGTGTGACATTTTGAAATGTCACCATCCCTGTCTCAAAACCAGAAGTTTTAATGCAGAATAGACACCTACCTGCTTTAATAAAGAAATCCATTCTATATGCGATGTGATATTCTAAGAACCTCTGTGCATACCCTTTCTCATCCTAAGGAAAGAAAAAAAAATCACTTCAGGAATCTCTTTCCTGTCCAAATAAACAGGGACTGCTAAAATCAATGGCTAAGGTCACTTTCCAAAAGCCTTATTATTCTGATACAGCCACACATTTTGAATCAGAAATATTTTTTTGGAGGAAATATTTTCCCCTGAAATACACTTTTGCCACGTCAAGAAAATAACATTATTTTCTCAGGAAAGCCAGAGTAATTTTGTTTTTGCTGTAAGGCTGAAGTTGGAAGAAGTGGTAGTACTTGCCAGAGATCCATCCACTCAAACTTCACATTTCATCCCTTTGCAGCACCAGAACAACAGCACTCACAGGAGACCTCACGATCACTAACGCGGTTCTCTTTCTGGCATAATCTGATAATCATCAATATTAACATTAGACTTATGCAAGTACGTAATCAGTTTTAACATCTACATACAGTAGCATATGAATAAATACATTCTGTAAGCTACTGCTAAATTTGCAAGCAAACATCTAGGTTCTTTGGAGAGTTTAAAATCATTACATGTAAAAATGTTCAGTTTGGAAAGTATCTATGAAAGATTAATCTATCCTTTTCTTGTCCAGCCCCTTGATTTGGTAGATTATCACTGGCAAGCTGTGACATTTGCTTAAAACATTCTCTAAAGTGAAGAGCCATGTTTTAGCCCTAGAATTCTTCTAAGAGCGTGCTAAAACACTTGTACAGCCAAGATGCAGGTTTTCCTAAATATCGAAACTGAAAAAACACCAGCTACCGTCAGTGCCATAAACACAGAGTTGTCACTCAGACATCATTCACCAATAAGGAAATAAAAAAAAAAGGCCATAATTATTACGCAGGATATAAATAATACTGGAAGTGATGATCAAGAGTCTTCATCAGCTGATAGGTATCTGGCTGTCACAGCAAAACATGCAGGAACACAGAACCGAAAGGACTTTCCCAGTCACTGAGTCCAATGACTGCTATCACAGGCAACCAGCTCCCATCCTTTTCGTAACTTAACCTTCACATCGGCTTGCTCCACAGCTCCCAAAACTCTTAGTGGAGGAGTAACTTGGTTTGAAGTAGCTCAATAGTTTTCCTTTCCATACATTTATTAATGGCTAGTTTATACTGCACGTTCCTGTGCCTGATCCGTCCTTAAGATTTACTATTTATTCGCATTGCTGCAAGATTTCCCAATCACACCGATACATATTCCCAGCAGTATTTGCATTTCTGCCACTAAGGCAGCACAGTCCCTATACCAGCCTGAATCTCTCCTTTCGCACAAGGGCAGTCAGAACCGCCCCCCAACATTCCATGTGAGAACCGCTGCCCCTGCAGGCAAACAGTTCCCCCCCATTTTCTGTACCTAATGGGAACTGAGGATAACACGTGCTTTAGCAGCATAACACACCATTGCACAAGCTCTACTCATTTCCCAGTAGAAATCCTTCTCCTTAGTCCCTATGCCCACTCTGTATATTCAGTTCAACACCGTTTCCCATTCTCCATTTTTCAGGGTTACCAGGCCTTCAGCTGTCAAGTTCACATTCTTCCCAGTAGTGGCAATGTCATCCGACTTTTTACCAGTACAAATTTATTTTCTTTAGTATGCTCCTATGTTTTGTTTGTTTGGGGTTTTTTTTCCTCCAAAAGAATTCATGGAGATTAATTTAAAGCTATAATAACCAATTTCTAGCTCTTAATGAAAAGGCATCGCCTTGTGTGGCGACTGACAGTGGGCTGAGTGACCGCCAGTGGTATCAAAGAAATCACTGGAAAATTCACTCTTTCTTCACTGACCACTCAAAAATGGAGGTAGCTATTGCCAAACAACATGAAATACAGTGAAGACAGCAACAAGCTCTGTGTTTTGCTCTTTTTTTAAACTATAAACTTAACTTGCTCGCTAGATACACTTAAATTCTAAATGCAGAGGAGTGTGTGTGCGTGTATTTGGCACCTTTCCTTAGCATTGAAATTAATTTAGTGAGCACTGTTAGATTCTAACCAATTTAGACCAAATCTGTTTTTTCCAGAAGTTACAGCATTTCAAAGTGAAGAAAAGTATTTAATTAAGCCACAATGCACCTTCTGTTGTTATTCACACACTAAGTAAAAGAAACTACAAAAATGTGATTTAAATCAGGTAAAGCAAAGACGCCACTTCATTTTTGTGATGATGTGCTTTTGTTTAGATACATCACCCAACCAGCTCTTTAAGAAGCTCCTACTTATTAAGTATTAATTAAATGTTTTTGTCACTCCATGACAAAGATCCTTATTTAGCTGGAAATAAAGACAGACTCAAACTTTGTTTTATCTTTTAATAAAGTTTAAATAGTTAAAATAAGAGGAAAGAGTATGTTTTAAAGCCAAGCTATTTCTTTGTTGATGCTAGGCTTTAAAAGTTGGATTTACTAGCAAATATGGGCCATGAGAAAAGAGCTGTATACTTAAAATGCTGGTGTAGAATATATTAAAATAGCCAGCTTACCTTAAATCAAAGGAAACACAATCTTTACACTTTTTCAAGTGTACCGCCTATAAAAAAAACAAAATATTTGCTTTATCCATTGGCAGGATGTTGAAATTCTCCAGAATATTTAGATGTCTGCCTAAGAAAGTTTATAAGTGCCAATCCAACACTGTAACAAAAATTCCAAACAGAACTGGAAATTAGAACAACTCAACCAAATCATCCCACTATAAGAATATTATATTTCAATTCTGCATAAACACAGATCAGCATGGTTTGTTTTGTTTTGAAAATTCTTCATGACCCGCAGAATACAGCATAGGTTTATTTCACTATTACCTTTTTCCTTCCGTTTCCTTAATGCTATTTCCTCATTTACATTTAAAACCCTACCTAATTTGTCTACTGACTTTTTCTGCCCTTAGGGCTTTTTTTAGCCTCAATTCTATCCTCACCCAAGGAGATCCTTCCCCTCTTACTTCTTAAAGAGGTTTTTGTTTGTTTGATTGATTTTCATTTTCTTCTTTTTCAGATACAGGTAAGTATCCTACCATAAAGGGAGCACGGAAACAAAGCAGAATGGGAACAGCACTCAGAGTTACTGGGACATCTGCAAGCCAAGACTTCGAGTAGGAACTTCAACAGCTACTATTTTTGAAAGAACAATGTCATGCTTTCTTTATATTTGATAATATTTGACATATTTGATAATATGTCTCCTATAAACATAGTCTTTGCCACAAACAGCCACAAACTGCAGACAAAGCAAAATAGCACACAGTTTGATGAATTCAGCGTAACACACAAAAAAAATGGTAGAGTCCTAGTAGCAGCTGCAAGGGTAACAAACATTTAGAAACCAAAGTGATCCAATAACCTGAAAATACATCTGCTAAACTAAGGAAAAATCTGTGCAATGAGATTAGAAGCTTCCAAATTTCAGACTGATTGCTCAGGGACCACAGTAGAAAACTAAACTCAGATGTAAGGAAGTATTAGCTTGGAAAAGCCTCAGCTTTCCAAAATTCAAAATTGTTAAAAAGCAATACATCTGTTCATCATTCTATGATGTTTTCTAGTCTATGGGAATAAACAGCAGGATACAATCGTTTGCAACATCCGTTTACTTTTTTTTTTTTTTTAAACTTTTTAAACTACATTAAGAAAATATTCTTACAGAAAAAAAGTTAGATGAGCACAAAGAAATGCCATGACAAATCCTGAGACAAGTTATCCTACATCATTGCTAGTCTATGAAAACTGGTTTGAATAATAAACATACTGGAGTATTCAGTAACGGCATACAAATCAAAAGTATTTGTAAATTATTAAGTTGTGCATGTTTTTAAATGACAAAACATGCTCACGGGTTTACTTTAAAATCTCTCACTGCTTGTTATCAAAGTTAAAAGATCATTTGCATACCAATACACATACTGTAAACATGAACTTCTCATTAAGGAAAGATGGGTTTACAGTAATTTGATCTTTTACAAAAAGCTATTGGTAACTGAATCTCTCAGTGTCTAACTTTCTAGAAAATTAAACCAATGTTTCCACTCTCGAAGTTGAAACACTACCGCTTTAGGAAACAGCCCTGTTTATTTGTTAATCAGAAATACAATCAAGTGGCATATTTCCATTTGCTCTCCGGCTGACAGTTTCAGCTTCATTGTATTTTACAAGAAAACAGCAGACTTGCAGAGCTCCTGTAAATTCTTTCATATCGCAACTGATTTAATTACAGTGGTGAAGAAAAGCAGCGGTGATGCAAAATAAGACCAGCCCAATTGCCCTTATCTGATGATAGGATCTCTCTTCCTGTTTGGCTTGCAGCAGTGAGGACTTCTTGTTTTGTTTCGGTTTTTCGTTGGTTTTTTTTTCTGGTCAGGCTGCCTCTGTCAGGACTGACAGAAGCAAGAAGTTGACATGCCCTTATAATTCCAGCTTGAGAATGATCCTCATACCAGTATAGCTGAGTTTCAATCAGTAGGTCGGGGAATGATACTAATGTGGAGAAAATTATCTGGATAGCTCATATGTTCGCTTAGCCACTGTATGGGTGTTTCCAGCATTGGCTCAATTCCATGAATCATCACTTGAGTCTTCTGCTCTCCATCTAATTCAAAGAAAAAGAGAAACCACTAGTATACCATTTAAAGTTCACAGAAAGATTAAACATTTACTTATACTTAATTTACGGTAGATTTAATTGGTGTTACAGAGTTTAACATTTAACAGAATGAAAAGCAGGAAATATTGGTATGGAGAAAGCTGAGATTTCTATCATCTAAAACAGAAACTTTGAGTTAAAATTAATTCCAAGAAAAGACTGGGTTAAAATGAAACTTAATGAAAGTGCCACTCTTCTTTATTAGTTGCAAGTTTTTTTTCCTACAGTGATCACAGCTTGGTGTCAACACAGTTAAGGCATATCCATCTCGCCCCGCTATAAGCCATGTGAATTTTATACAGATCATGCTTAAGATGTTGAGCTTCCTAAGAATACAACTTTATTAGTACGTTTTAATAGTGTGATGTCCTGGAAGAGCTGGACTACATGTAATATGTCACACATAGAATACAATTAATATTCCTGAAGTAATTTTGTTTTGTTAAGAATAATTTACTTAAGTCTCTAGCAGTATTTCAGAATTACTCAGAAGGCTGAGCTGGCATCAGCTTTTTCTCACTTAGTTTCATCTCTTGGAAAAGCTAAGTTAGCAAATGATTCCCAGTATGACAAGAATATTTTCTAAGAATATTTCAATTCCTTTTATTTATATTTGTCCCGGAGGATGCAAGTGCTTTGATCCTTTGATTCAAATGATGGGAACCAGCTAAAGCAACTGACATAACTGTCATGAAATGAACTAAAAAAAATAAAAAAAGAAAATTTATTTCGGAGCCTTGAGATGAGAAGAGCATCTGAAATACGCTCCAAATAATGATGGGGGGGGGGGGGGGGGGGGGGGGTGACCTTCTACTGTTTTTGTACCATACTCTGGCATTCTTACATGGACCTACCACAGTGAAATCCACATTCAGTGCTCAAAAATATCACTGCCTTCTCTAAATGGATTTTATCCTCCCCCAACTGTCTATACTACAGAACAAACCACCGTGCTGCCCAAGAGTTGCATGGAAGAGAGCAGAATCTAGAAGTGAAGGTACCATTACTGGCTTTCATTCAGCTCCCCCCGCTGTAGCATAATTCCTATTTTGTAACATAGATAAGATCTTACTTGTTTGATAACCAAAATGATTTGACAGCTGCCTGAATTAGTTTGTATTATAACTGGGTATCTATGCCAGCACAGGCAAATTAGACTAGGAAGAATCATCCTTGAATATGCTGTTGACTTTATGCTAGTAATAATTCTTCCTGCAGAAGCAGTTAGTTGTGTTTGCCTAAAATAAAGCATTACACATTAGTTACATTACCTACATACGGTATCATATTCTGTATGAATTCTTGATTAAACATATAAAGCTTGATCCTCTAAATGGCATAGTATACACACTATCACACTAAATTAAGCATAAACAATTGCTGGTTTCTGGTTTTACTGCAGACAGGTCAGAAGAATGCAGCACATCATTTAAAAACAAACTTCTGATATTTCCAGTCAAAGCAGGTATTTATTGGGCTGAAACATTACCAGTCAGATTGTCAAGAGTATAAACTGCAAAAGAAAAGATCTCAGAAACCCAGTTTTTACACTGAGGAATTAGGGATCATCTAAATATTTTTAATATTAAAGTAACTCCCAATTATATGTATTTAACACTTTCCAATGAAAATCTATCTATCTATGGTATTCCATAAATTGCCACAGAGCTGGTGACATCTATTTACATTTCATAATATTATTTAATTTTCAGGAACAACTAATTTGCATACACAGACAGACGGCAGAATGCTGTTTAGGCATTAGTACTGTGCTAGCCACCTATACGCAGCTGACTCTTCTTAGCAAAAACTTGCACAAAAAAATAGATTAAAAGCTTTAGAACCTCAGTATCATTTTCTTGTCATTGGAGGAAAGGCTTATAAATGACAAACACTTTCTTTGGCTCTTCTTTTACTGTGTGATGGAACATTTTTGGATGTGTGTGCATGTGTGTACTAACTTGATGCCTCTTGCTTAAGAATGAAATGCAGTTAATCTGGGTGTCCCCATTCCCTGCTCCGACCCAACTTTGTCCCTTTCTCATACAAATCTTTCATTCTGTTCCTCACCAAACTGAGAAACTCTCAGAGGTCAATGAAGAATTTACAGTTTAATTGAAGTCTAAATCTCTGCATTAGCATTGTCTGTACTTTAGTATTATCTCTGACAAAGCATCACGTATCCTTAATTCCTTTCCCCCTTGAGGCTTGACTAAAGAGATCTTATCTACCAATTCTGTATTTACTGTAGCCTTCTTTCACAAAATCCATTGGTTTTACTTTAGCATTCTTCCCTCCTTTTGTTACTAGGGACCATAAACTCTCACTTATGTCACATTTATCCCAACTTTCCTCAACTTTCATATTTTCAGTAACTTCCCCATTTTGAATCACATACAGTCTCTCTCTCCTATAGATGGCTCCTCTGCTTTATGTAGCAAAAACTTGTCAACAGCAAATAACACTAAAAAAATTACTGGAAAATATTCTTGTTTTCTCAACAGCTGTCTAATTCGTATCCACCATTACAACTGTGATCTGGGGTCTGGATGATTTGCTCGCTATCATGAAAGCTTCATCCATCTGGTTTATAGATATAATAGATTTACATAATATTTTTCCTTCCATTACTGTTCATAGTCTTAAGAGTTCTAGCTTATTTTTTATGCATCTTGACACAGCAAGTGTTGCCCTCTTCTTCCCCACCCCATATTCTATGACAACACAAAGTCTTTTTAGACTGACAAAATGCCTCTACAGAAGTGTAGAAGTTGCTAAACACAACTTATATTTAAGTGTGTGGTGTAAGATTTAAATGACTTAATTACAAGGAAGATTAATGCCATGTCACTGGACCAGGCCTATAAAAATTAGGGCAAATAATTCTGCTCATCTGTATTGCACAGGGTCCAGACCTGATAATTTAATTACTGTCAATACCCATTTTACAATATTCAGTAATGTAATTAAAAAAAAAACCCAAACACCAAAACACCAGGATTTCCTCAAAACCAAGACGTTCAAATTATCCAGTCACCTCACTGACTTTTTTTTTCCTTTTAAAATCATGACAGAACTGAGTTGCACGTTAGCTATCATGACCTAAAGATGGTTTCTTTTACTTTGTTGCAAATTAATCTCAGGAAGAAGGTAAAGTGGAAATATCAGAAAAATAAAAGCATAGCAATACATGTTTCGTAGGAAGTTTTTATAATGTGTGTACATAGTAACTGTTTACTTAAAATCAGAGTATTTTTATATTACTGAAGTGATGCACAAATAGTAAATACTGTTTTGGCATTTACAAAAAAGCAAGCCTCAAAACCAATTAAGTCATCTCCTATCAGAGTGGCTGGGGGGGGGGGAAGGTTTTTTTTTTTTTTTCTTTTTTTGTATTACTGTTTACTTAAAATCAGAGTATTTTTATATTACTGAAGTGATGCACAAATAGTAAATACTGTTTTGGCATTTACAAAAAAGCAAGCCTCAAAACCAATTAAGTCATCTCCTATCAGAGTGGCTGTCCAGGATTAAATGATTTTTCTTTGCTTTCCTTGTGGAAATCCATGAATACAGAAGGCACTATAGCCCCCAAAAGTCACTAGTGGCAAGTGATAAGCACAGATTATAAAGCTTTTTGGTAAAATTTAATAACATTCCGTCTCCAGAAGGCAGATAACTATGCTTACATGTTGTGTACTAAGACATTTTTGAGACATTTCAGATCACTTAATTTAGACACTAACTCAAAGGCTGCAACACTTAAAGTAGGTACCTGACCCAGGCTAATAAATCATACCATGTAAAGTCAGAAGAGTTTTCCAACTCTGTACAGAAAATGGAGAGAAACAGGCAGCTCTGAAGTGAAGGGTTTAAGAAGAGGTCTCCTTCTCTATCATCTATAAGGTGCTTCAGTGCTCCTGATCAGGAAACCACCTTGATCCAGCCAAAGAAATTATTGGCAAAGGACTCTTTTTGCAGATAGGCACATGCTGGAAGGAAGCAAGAGGTAGTGGCTGTTGCATCTCAACAGAGTCCTTGAGGCAGTGGCTCAAATCCCTCCTCAACCTGAGGCAGCTTGAGTCCACTCTCCCTTCTTTAAGGAGAATGCCCTAACTACTACAATATTTTCTGTTGCTAATCCCAAGCTTCCTCTAAAACCCCTCAGTTTTAGAGGGTTTTTAGAGAAAGAATCAGCGAGACACAGAGAACGAACAAAGAAGAGAAAATCTGTAGTCTTCAGAGAAGGTCCTAGATGTGCAGTCTCATGGTATCACATGGTAAGTTTTCCCTGTTTCCTTTAGCTATAAAAGTTACTGCTTGCAAAGTAAACCACTCAATATTAGGAAACCAAAGAATTTAATTAGCTTATTCAGCATCAATTCAGATTGTTACACATACCCCTAATGCAATCTAAATACATTTTTCTACTGAATTATCTTTTTATTTAGAAAGGAAGAATTAAAGATGGAGGGAAAAGAAAAGAGACAGATTCAAGTGCCTAAGAGCAGAATAGTGAGAAGGCACTACTTCTGGCAAAGGTACATATTTCAGCCATTTTTCACTCAGATTAGCACCACAATGCTCACCAACGCTGCAGCTACATACTCCCTTTCACCTACACAAGATCAGCTTCTCTAGCCAGACTACATCTGTGATGCACCACTTAAAATTCTTTAGTGGGATGACATACCTCCCTTCCGATTTGTAGCCCCTAGCACTCACCTGTGAGGGCAATTTAGTTGGCTTAAATTCTTTCACTGATAGACAATACAAGATATTCAGGATTTAGCAAAAACATCCCTGGAGTACTTCAGTTAGAATCCTCCGTATGCACGTCCTCTGCATAACAAGTCCCAAAACCTGCCTGTAGTCATCAAAATGGACAATGCAGAAACCACAGCTTCTTACTCAGGGCAGCACCACTTCCAAAATTGGCTTTAAAACCCTAAAAAGGGAAATAGAACCCTGTGCTCCAAGCTAGGAGCACTTCTTGCATGATACAAGGCCACAGGACTATATTGGACAAGGATACTAAAAAGCGTAAGCAGTAAATATAACCAAGGAAAGTGTCATGCAGTAGCAGCCTTATGAATAATGTAACAGCACTAGTTTCCAGCTTTTTCAGCTGTGAAGTGGGCCATGAACATTTGCTTGCTTACCTTCAAAATAGATCATATGTTCTGGATTAGATACTAAAGGTACTCCTGACAGTAGGTTATACCACACTGTAGGAAAACTCATCTTGGGTCAGCATTACAAGGAGCAGAGTTCTCCTTTTGTGGCTGTGGTGCGGCTGCTTTCCCTTCCACATCTCCTGCTCCTCCGATCACCAGGCAGGAGAACAGGCCTTTAGGTGCATGTACCTTGAAGCAGCCAGAGCACTCCTTGACCGCACGTGCTCAACAGCTGGTGCCTCAGACATCTCTGAATCTGAAGAGGCACACCAACATCTTCACCGGGAAGATTTTCATCTACCTCTTTAGGATCTCTTAGGAAATTACTTACAGATACATAGCTTTCAGTAATGTGCTTCACCTGTAGATGCAACCACTAAGTCCGTTACTGACAGATATTTCTGACTCAATTTTTAAAGCCTAAAGCCAAAGCTGGGTGGGGCTAAGTCCCTGGCAAGCAAAAGTGAAAATTTCCTTCCTGAAAGCTAAACTTCTGGTCTAGCACAGAGGATCGCCTATGAAACTATGTGCAATTATTTACAAAAGACTACACTATATTAGCAAGCAAATTCAAAGACTATGTTCTAACCTGTAACCACAGGTGGTAAGAAAGAACTGGACAGTGGTTGAAGTTATCCTTCCCCTCTCTAGGCACCTCTAGGACATACAGAGAAGAGACAGACCCAGACAAGCCTCATGGTCTAAAGAAGTAGTACACCAGTGACTTCTGCACCAGTAGTAGAATATAAATAAACAAGCACTTGATGAATTCGATACCGGGATCTTTCAACTGCTAGCACCAAAACTGATGAATAGCATCTAGCTCTTCGACAGCAACCTGTCCAGAACTGAAAACAGCTCCAATGTCTGATATTAAAATTGACAATGATTGGATACCATTTACAACAAAACAAGCTTCACAATTATTCTCATTGTGTGTGCTACAAAAATCATGTGCTCATAAAATATCCATAAACTTAAAAAAAAAAGTAAAGGGTATTTATGAACATTTTCACATCATTTTTGTAATATTTACTTTAGCCAGATACCGTATCTTTTTTAATTTATGGCAAAATATTTCTTTGCTCAGTGAGCAAGCTTAACTACAGAACAAATTCAACGCACCTATAAATCAAATATTCACGCTTTGCTTAAGTATCTTTTTTTAAAACAAAAAATATTAGAAGTTAAAACATATTATTTCAGGCTTTTCCATTCATAAACTCAAATCTAACTGGAACATTTCTGCAATCAGTTTCTGCCATGGGTATGTGTAATAGCGACCAAAGTACAGAAATATTGCAAGATGTTCAGATTCCACAGTAATGACAACCTCAGTATAAAGGTCTCAAATAGAAAAACAAACTTGTACTTTAAACAAATTTTACCTACTCAGCCGAGTACTAACAGGTGCTCAATACCTATGCAATTTTATGGGAAGTGCATACAAAAAAAGTTGAGCTTGGTCAAATCTCTTGGCCAAATGATCACTTGCTCTTTGAATGAACTCAGAACAAGTACTTCAGACAGTGAGCCATTAAGTTCTCTTTACTATTAACAAAATATTTTATATTTAAGAAACGATAGCTTCAATGTCTGAGGTTACTCCATATTCTACTGAGCAGGGGTATTTTTAGTTACATTTTTTTAAATAGGAATAAAATCTTAGTGTGAGTTTTCAGAAGCTTCACACTAGCCTATTTCAGCCATCATATCCCAGGCTTTCCTTACTTTTCTGTGAATTCCACCCTATTGCAAAAAGGACCCTGCTAGTCACAGTAGTAGGCCGCATTGCCAGAAGTGACTCATTTTCCATACCAATCTTAACATACTTTTCACCTCACCTTAATCATACATAAACTACCAAAATCCTTATTCCCTTCCTCTTCCCTAATTTGGAATAATTATCAGTTTAAACAGAAACACAGATGATCTATTAGGTCACAATCAGCAAGATATGCTGTTCAGTATCCTCTGACCAAGAGCAAGAAAACACAAAAAATTCTGCAAAGCCGACTCAAAAATAGCCTAGCTACAACAAAAGGTTCCTCTGACCTCAAAAATTTGGAGGCCGATGTATGACAAGAAAGCACAGGATTGACTTTTCCTTCCTGCCTACATATCCCCCCAGCCGTGGGGAAAGCCGCTGATGCTCATTTCAGGTGACGAACTCACACACAGAAGTACATGGTCAATGCATCATTCAGAACAAGTCTTTTTCCTCAAAATGATTCTGTATCTGGAAAAAACATTGCTCCAAGCACAAGATGTGGTTTGGAGAATAAGAACTTCAGTTCCTGGATATAATCCAACTGCCCAATATGAATATAAACAAACAATCAGGTAGGTCTGGTTAACTGGCAGCAAGAACTCACACACAGAAGTACATGGTCAGTGCATCATTCAGAACAAGTCTTTTTCCTCAAAATGATTCTGTATCTGGAAAAAACATTGCTCCAAGCACAAGATGTGGTTTGGAGAATAAGAACTTCAGTTCCTGGATATAATCCAACTGCCCAATATGAATATAAACAAACAATCAGGTAGGTCTGGTTAACTGGCAGCAACAAGAGAATATCTCTCATTTTAACCATTGGTAGTAACATGAGTTCAATTGCTCAAACTGAAGGTCACAGTTTTCCTAAATATACGTTCTCAGCTCTGGATATTCTTGATATCTACACAGATATCCCAGAGAGTTTTTAACTCAAAGACAACTAATGGTAAATAAAATCCACAACTTCGTATTTTGTTTAAAAATCTCTTTTAAAAGGAATGTTAATTTTTAATAGGTTTACTGAATGACTCCTTACAGATAACAGAACAAAAGCGATTATTAACCTATCTTTTCTAATTCATTATTTTGATATTTTTTAATTCTTCTCCCAAATAACCAGTTCAAAACATCAGTCTCTCTCCACCCTGGAGTGTTTTGTCGTTCATATTAAGTGTCTCAATTTCACCCTTACAGCGCCTTGATGTCATCTTACCAGAGCCCCTCGTAAGAACTACTGCTTCTTAGTCCAAAATGCTATGATAGAACTAGACCTGTATCAACCTCAGTGAACTCTGTTCTTGCAGAGTACTTGACTACAAAAGCCTAACTCCAGGCAAGATATCTCAAGTATTTCTCCATTGCAACACTGTCATGAAGTTCATATTCACCGATTTAGCTTTAATTACTGCTGTATTTCTTTACATGGTTTTGACGCAGGCCAGTTGGCTGATCTCTACATGATCTTCTCGTGGCATAAACATCTCCTACTTGAGTTTAGACATTTGTGACTTAAAGGAGAGGAAAAAAGTTTCTTTGTCACAGTTCTTAGTATGAATAGATTCCCTGGATTGTATTCCAGCACAGTCCTAGCTTTCTCTATCCCCAAAATGAAAGTAGATGAATATGCAACATTATAATCTACATTAAATATCATTAAATACTGAGATCAAATCAAATACTTGGCATAACCCCTATTCATCATATTCTTCTCCATGCAATTTTTCCTCTCTTGTTATTTCTTGCCATCATCTACCTCAAGTCTATCCCTCAGGCTAGATAGCCACATTTCTAAAACATAACAAAAAATGTGGATTAAACTAATCACCACAAGCAAGAGCATATTACACTTTGGAGCAGCTTATGAGAAGTTGGGTTACACTTCTAATCTCATAGCAGCCAGAAAGTATGTAAACAAACTAGAAAACTTTTTTCTATTCCATTGGAAGTTTTTAGAGAAAGTGACTTTGGCCTCAAACACCTGTAAGTCCAGGTTGCCTGAGCAGACTATTTTTAACAATTTCCATGCAGTCCAAACCAGCTAACACTGACAGTAGTGCCATCTAAGACAACCAAGAGTATTTTTCCTTCTGTAAAATAGTTCATGCAGCTCAATTTAAAAGCAGATAGAGGATGGAAATGAAAGCTTTACTTAACTGAACTTTGTTGTTTTGTTTTTTTTAAAATTTTTCTTCTTGTATATTTAATAGAAGCTTTTTAATGGGGTGGTTGTAATAAGCCCCAAACTAATTTATGATAGAACCTTAAAATACCTTTCTTAAACATCTAACATTTCAGTAGTTAAAGGTTTTAGAAGACCTTACAATGACTGAGCCTGAAATGCTTCCCATCAAACACCTAGCTTCAGGCAGGGGGAAAAAAAAAAAAAAAAAAAAAAAAAAAAA
>NW_008794211.1:3870864-3890178 GCF_000699145.1 Aptenodytes forsteri
AAAAAAAAAAAAAAAAAAAAAAAGAAATTTTATAAGATGAAACTCCCAGGAAATATTCTTATGCCCCTTTTTCCTTAGCATCAGTGCCTTCGCCTCGGCCCTGAACCAGCAATAAACCCCTGCTAGTTTATAAGGGACTGGGGTTAGCAACTGAAGCTTATAAAGCAATTCTCTGCAATACGTTTAAGTTTGGCTATGCACATGTGAACAAAGTGGCAAAGTTCAACGCAAATCATGCTGCTGTTCCATGTAACAAGAAAGCACACAATACATTTATATATATGAGGAACAGGCAAGGTGTGCATTAAAAGATAAGCACTTGAATGCATCACAAGTTGAGCCCAACTCATCCGTGATACGTTTTCCATTGTTGAGGAAGAGCTAAATCACTTTTAGGAGTTGTGTAGCTTTTTTTAAACAGCAGGCATCTTGACTTACAATAAGTTAACCCTTTCATGCACCATGCCCTTAATTAGATTTGAGGTTTCCCTTCCCTCTAAACTGTGTACAACTGACCTTCAGAAATTAAGGCTATCTCTGTATACAGCTAGGGAGCTAAATGTGATCAATATGGGTCTTGGGAAAAAAAAAAAAAAAGAAACATCTGATAAAGAATTTTCTCTATAAAGATTGGTATAAAGCAAGTCAATTTGCTGTAAAAGACCTCTTGTTGCTAATAGTTTGTGAGAACTTTTATAATGTCGTTTTCAAAATACTGTTATGCCAAACAATTAAATAGCAAATTCTCTATACAATCATATTATATATTCCCTATGCATATGCACATTCATACACTTTTAAAGGTTTTTGATGGCATTCTTGAACTTTCAACCTCTATTTTACTTCATTTTCAAGTTACTATAATTCACATCATGCCTGCAAATATTCTTCGATTCTAATGGCCGTCCATCTTTTATAATGAACTTTTCAGCTAATCAAATGATGAACTATTCCTAGCAAGGCAAAGCAAAGAAGGATTACTGTTGCTGCAAAATCATTGTCAATACTTGTTTTCATCAAGCCATAATGTTAATTGTTAGTTTATCATCTGCCCAGTTTAATAAATCAAATTCAAAAGTGGACATTTGGACATAATTACAGTTTAAAAACATTTGCCTGAAAAGTGATAAGCGATATATACAGATCAAAGGCTTAATGGTTGTTATTTCACGTTTTGTACCTTCCCCCATTTAACTGGAGAAAAATAAACTGGTTTTGCCTTTTTTAAAATGCTACTTCCGCAATATTATGATGATATTTAACGAAGTAAACAACTTCACAAGCAAACTATACATGAAAATGGAGATGAGCTATTCAATTAACCCCAAAGTATGGACAGTTTTGTTCCATGTCTAACAAATTCTTCAACCTCTGCTAAGTTGATCAGTAAAAACTCGGCTAATTGAATCCATCGATGTGAAAAACCACAGGCTCAAGTCTGTACCGCATACATCAAGCTGAAGGATTTCTGCTTCAGCCATGGCGGTAATAGTCAGAGGGGTCAGGTCAAAGAGGGTTAAAGTGAGTCAGGATATAGCCAAAGGAATACATCAAACACTGATTTTAAAAGGGCAATTAATCTTAGACAGAAATGCTTCCTGGGGAATGAGATCTCAATCTTAAGAGCACACTACATGATGTAGCAGTAAAAATGTACATATACAAGCTTAGAGAGCTTTCATCCTGTGATCACAAACAGAAGGGGAGTGCTGTTTATCAGAGAAATACAAACCCTTGCTAAAATACTTACATTAGCTTCTTCCGGGCCCTTACTCATTGAAAAATAAATTCTTTAATAAGCAGGCAATAGAGTTTGCACACATGACATATCTTTTTCTGTACATGTGCTATAAGTTCTTTTGAACAGCTAGTAGATTAAAGTATTTAGAAATCTCTACCACAGTAAAATTAAAGAATTTAGTCTTCAAAAATTCAGGAAAGAGTTGATAAAGGAGTACTGGAATACCTGAAGGACTCTTTACACTGAACAGTAACTTTAATAAATAAATAAATAAATACACCCCTCCCACCCCCAAAACAGCTACCTGTTCAGAGTTAAGACTGGAAGTGAATTTTCATCAAAAGTTCATTTTAATTTTTCCATTCCAAAATATCAAGAGAGTCAGCTTCAAAGCTGATAGATTATCATATAATCTTTATTTTCAATTAGTTTGACTAGTAACTTAAGGGTTTTTTTTAATTTTAGAGTTCAGAAAGTATTTTTCCACTTTACAGCAGAAAAGTAGATCCATAAAACTTACAACATACATACAGCATTTGCAAGCAGAATTTGCTAAGTTAGTATCATCAATTAGTTAGCAATATTACTAGGAATCATTAGCTATGTGGACAAAACACTGCAGGTACATAGCTCCGAAATGAGTTACAGCTAATTTTGCTGCATTAGTTTGCAATTTTAAAGAGAGCTGGCTTTGCAACCACCCTTCCATCTGAGGATACTGATCCCCAACATCACTGGTGGCAGAATGGCATCTATTTGTGTATCTGGTCCATACATCTGGCTTCTTTGCTTAAGTTGCCAGTGAGTAACAGTTTGTATTAAGATACTGGACTTAGTGAAGTTTCCCAAGGTGTAGACACCCGCTGCATTTTGCCATTGTAAGTGTGGTGATGATACCATCAGGAAAAAGGGCAAGGAGCATAAGAGGCGTTCAAATCTTCAACGACTGTAGCACCTCTGCGCACATGCCAAGCCACTGCATAAGACTTTGGCTTTGACATAAGGAAAAGTTTTACCTCTATTTTCTTACAAATATTCTCCAAATTGCTACAGGTGCCAAATAAGACAGAAAGTACAATTTATCCACTGAATGTGAAGTTATCAAAATCTCTAATTAAAATGAGATATTCAAGAAGGGGACAACTACTATTAACAAGTGCTGCTGGATCCTTAGAGAATAGAGTAGGACACAGTAAATAGTGTTTATTAGTGGATTAGTCTGCTTTAAATTATTGGTACTTTTCTCCTAATTATTTTTGTAGGTCCTTTAGTTTTGCAGGTTCTCTTTTTTTTAGCCCTGTAAGTTGTTTATCTCCTGGGAAAATCAGGTTATACCTATACGCATCAAGGCGGAACAGAACAAGACTGCAAGAGAGAAGCAAGGAAGACAGAAATGATTTTACTCAGCCCCGCCTAAAGATACAGTACATATACCTAATTTAAAGGTATAGATGTAGCTCATACAATGGACCAGAACCCACTCTCTGGACCTCAGGGCAAGTGCCAGAGAACAGCTTGTGCCCATTCAGTTAAATTAACTCCCCCTCCATACTGTTTACTGAGAATAGTCCCCAGACTGTTAATCCATGAACACTGCTCAAATTTTCTGGGAGAGTATTAATTGGCCTAGACCAAAATTATTCCAGAGAACTGCTAATAGTAATACAGCACAAACAACACATGTTCTAGCCCTCTTTTGTTTACTAGTATAAATAAAACCACTGACACCACAATGTCTAAATCCGGTTGTGCACTGCAGTGTCCTGGTTTAGAACTTCACATTGCAAGTCTTCACAGACGTTTACTGCTGTCCCCTGAAAGCTTTGGTAGTCCCACTAAAGTCTCCAGTTACACTCGCACCAGTTACAGCACTAAAGGCAGCAGTGATTATACAGCATATGAACGTTAACAGGATGATGACCCCTACTGAAAAAAAGAATTTTGGAGCATTCCCACATTTTCTATGAAACTAACTGTAAAAATGACCTTGTAAGTCTACATACTTTGTATGCTTTAGCTGTTGCTGACGTGCTTGTTTCTGTGAGCAAGGATATACGAGAAACTAGAAGAAAGGTTTGTTTTGTTTTTTTTCTGTGAAGTTTCTGATGGCTCAGTCATACTGAGTGACCTCTGATCTCCTTGGGGTGAGACAGACTGATTTAGATCAGGATTCAAAAAAATCCAATTCTTAACTCTGCTACTGACCTCAGTGTGACCAGGTGCAAGCCACATCACCCTTCTGTGCCTCTAATTTCTCCTTCCTTTTTGTCTCTCTTCACTCAGCTTTTGTCTAAGTGATAAAATTCTGTGGGAACACACTGCAATGTCCATACAGTGCATAAAGAACCTGAGGTCGTCTCCTAAAACACAAAAAATATTCCTTTTAAAACTGAAAATTCACCACAACCAAAACATTTTGTCAAGATGCTTTGATTCCAGCAGTTTTCCTAAAACTCATACGCATGGCAGATTACTGACAGAAAACTTGCCCAGTTTCTAGTAATTTTCCACAATCTTTTCTTGACTGCCTAGATTTTCAGATCTACAGCATTCCATCAGGGATTTGGGGGTAGGACGCTGATGCTCCCAGGAAGCGCAGCTCTACTGCAGCCCATGAAGCAGACTGCTCTAGGATCCCACTTCTCTTCTGCTGAGAATTTTAGAAATCTCTGGCTGGCTTGTGATTTCCAAACAGAATAAGCTAAATTTTGAAAAAGTTATTTTGCTCTGTGGAGGATTTTACTTTCTCTATTTCATACTACTACTGTTAATAATAGACTTAAAAAACCCCAAACTTCGTTGTGCCTGAATAAAGTCATTGGCCTTCTGACAAATTTAGAGAGAATAGTCTGGAGTCTGATACTAATAAGACTTATTGGGTGGCCGACAGAACAAATCTAGCTGAAGCTGAACAAATTTCCAAAGGCTTGTCTGAGAAACAGGATTATTTCTCTATTTGCTGTACATCTTCCTACATTCTACCCTTTTGAATGTGCACGCACGTGCATGTCCAGAAACCACTTCTAAGTCACAAAGAAAAAGCACATTACTCTTGTGATATTAGGCAAGTTCCTGGATGGAAGAGGAAAGACTAGACTACAGTATTTCAGTTGGAAGGGACCTACGATGATCATCTAGTCCAACTGCCTGACCATTTCAGGGCTGACCAAAAGTTAAAGTATGTTGTTAAGGGCATTGTCCAAATGCCTTTTAAACACTGACAGGCTTGGGGCATTGAGACCACCTCTCCAGGAAGCCTGTTCCAGTGTTTGACCACCTTCTTGGTGAAGAAATGCTTCCTAATGTCCAGTCTAAACCTCCCCTGGCACAGCTCTAAGCCATTCCCATGTGTCCTATCACTGTTTACCAGGGAGAAGAGATCCCTCTCCACTTCCCCTCCTCAGGAAGCTGTAGAGAGCAATGAGGTCGCCCCTCAGCTTCCTTTTCTCCAAACTAGACAAACCCAAAGTCCTTAGCTGCTCCTCACAGGACATTCCTTCCAGCCCTGTCACCAGCTTTGCCTTCCTCTGGACACATGCAAGTACCTTAACATTCTTCTTAAATTGTGGGGCCCAGAACTGCACACAGTATTCAAGGTGAGGCCCCACCAACGCTGAATACAGCGGGATAATCACCTCTTTTGACTGGCTGGTTATACTGTGTTTGATGCACCCCAGATGCGGTTTGCCCTCTTGGCTGCCAGGGCACACTGCTGACCCATATTGAGCCTGCTGTCGACCAGCACCCCCAGATCCCTTTCTGCAGGGCTGCTCTCCAGCCACTCCTCTCCCAATTTATACTTGTGCCCGGCACTACTCCATCCTGCGTGCAGAGTATGGCATTTGGACTTGTTAAATTTCATCTCATTTGCCACTAGGAAAGGGGCAGAGGGCTCACAAGCTACCAAACGGATATTCCTTGTATAGTCGATTGAGGTGAAGTTGCAGCAATCCTTAAAACCAAGTCATGCTTGCTGTTTCCTGAGAAATTCTATGCAGAAAGATCACAACCAGCCCCAGATTCCCACCATGTTTTTTCTTTTATTTTGAGAGCAAGCAAGCCAGATTATTCTGCATACACAGAAACCCTCTCTGATTATGCAAAGAGCTTGTTTAGAAATGAAGATGGCTAACAAGAAGCCATATAAACAGCACAGCTGCCACACTATTAACTCTCAGATTATTTGCACCTTTCTGTATAGTCATGACAAATTAATTCTATATTAATTAATTCTGTAGTCATGACTATTAATTCTATAATCTCAAGTCAGCCTTTGGACTTCCACCCCTTTGATCAAAAAGAACTACTAAATCAAAAGGCATGCAATTTTAACACAGAAAAAAAAAATTCCACTTCAACTTAAAAAAAAAAAAAGGAACTGGGGCAAGGTAGGTGTGTGTGGGTATAAAAATAAAAATCAAAAAGTCGGAAGTCAGACAGATGAAAGGCAGATGCAGAAGGATAATCCAAGCAGATGGCCTGGTTAGGAAAAGATAACAGGCACAAATAATGACGCACCAGAAAGGAGACATACATGATGACCTCCTCTAATATGGAGAGCACCACTGAGTCAAGGACACAAAGAGGGTGGAGTAGCTTAAGTAGTGGTCTGAAGTTCAGTTCTGACCTGCAAGATGACTCTCACAGTAGAGGAGACAGTGGACTAGAATTCATATCACTGGTGAGCTTTTAATCATCTTTTTAGTATGCCTGCACACTACAAGACCTCTAATCCTTCACAATACTGTCATACTCATGTGGGATGAAAGTATGGCTAAACTGCCTAAAACTGACCAGGGCTAGTCATGTTTCTAAATTTAGGCAGCCTGGAAAAGTATTTCAACACTGTACCTCCACAGCACTGAAAAGCGGAGACCAGCCTGCAGAGAGCACAAGCAGTCAGACTTACTAGCTAGACAGGGGGAGCAGAAGCTTCCTAAGTTTGCTCACCACCAGAGCAGCAAGGACTGGGATGGTGCTGTGCAGCTCCCACGGTAAACCCCAGGTCCAGCTAATTCTGACCTCAGACAGAGCAAGCCCAGTTATATTTCATGTCAATCCAACAACGTTCACACTGCATACATTTACCTCCTTCTATTGCATTATTTATCACTTGCATCAAAATTAGGAGCCTACATGGCAAATCTAATCTAAATTAAATTTTCTGTTTGACTAATTTACTGGAAGTCAATGCTTAGAAAACTGAGGGAGAAGAAAAACAATTAATATGTAGTCTCTCATACAATATACATTAAAAAAAGCTGAGAGTTAATTGAAAACAGTTGATCCCTAATTTTACAAAATCATTCAGTACAGCAAGTCTTAAAAGAAAAATCCTGGAAGTCTTTTTGATCCTTGTTTTATTTCTGAAAGAACTAATGACACTGCTGTAGAAAGAGGTCAGTTCACACAGCTTTTCTGAATGAATAACAATGCTGTGAAAACTGGGATTGATTGATAGCCTACTGTTTGCGTCATTATGTCCAAATGTTTACCATTTGAGTCTTCAAGGAAGCATGAGACAAAAATCAAAACAAGTTTTATGAAGACTTCAACAACACTGGCAAATTAAAATTGTATCCAGAATTGTTTAGACATGATAGCAGTGGAAGAAAACTGTTTCCTTCTGCATTATACAATTTTTTTGCATTATGCAGAGTGTCTTAAATTTCTGGTGTGGAAGAGAAAAGAAGTCTTTCCCTCCCCCAGAACAACTCTGTTTTTTATCATTTTAACCCTTTGCCTCTTCAAAGCATTCTGTTGAACTCAACACTGTTTCCTCTTGCAGTTGTTGCTCTGTAGTTATGTAAGATCATACTGTGTTCATCCCCTTCTCCTAATAAGATGAGTCACCATTTCTAAATGAACTGTTTACAATATGAGGATGTTCTTTTACGGGAACCTCATAAATGTCTATGAAACAATTTTATTTTTTTTTTTTTTTAAATTGCTGTTAATTATTCACATGGGTTTTTTTTAAATTTGATAAACTCTGAAGTTCAGAACTGGTATCACTACTTCTGGAAACAAAAGCCCCTTAATTGGCAACAGGAACACCTACCATCAGATGCATAAAACCGTGGGGAAATGCAGCATGACCTCTCTAGCAGCAACAGATAGATAACGCTTAATTTTATTTATGTCATAAACGACACTGTTACTGTAAGCAGGTAGCCTAATCTACCTAATCTCAGTAAGACAGAGGTTATTACACAGTAGGGAAAAACAGCCATGGTGCCATTTCCTTCAGGCACAGAGAATTAATTTTGTTATTCAGCAGTTTTGGGAAGAATACCCATAAGTAATGTGTTCTACCATATCAGCTATGTGACCTTATGCTATATTTGCAGGCAACAACATGGTCTTAACATCTTCCCTTCCTTACCTGCATAGAAACTATAACTATGCAGTCTAAGAGACCACAGGCAATATCAAGCTTCATCTTAGCCTATTCCTCCGTAAGACACTAAATCTTCTCACAAATAATAACAACGCTCAAGTTATTTAAAAGACTGCCTAATTTTCTGGAACTGGAACTACTGCTGACAATTCCACTTTACCACACAAGAACTGTCCAATTAAAGGATCAACTTTTGTCTGTGCAAACAGCATCCACAAGCATAGGAAAAGAGATCAGACAACAAGTTTACAAGCTGTAGCATGAATAATCAGAATAATCTGATTCTAACCCTGGAGTCCTCATGAATGGGTGTTTCATATTAAAATAAAAAAGACATCTGTCATGAGCTATGATGCACAGTCTATGTTAAGTAAAACTAGGACTTTGGACTGTTGGCTGGAAAGGATCTTTGTACAATTTCAGGAGTGTAAAATGGTGAACGAAAAGGTGGACACTGGACAATTTTGTTCTGGACCTCCCTGAGTAACCAGGACATTAGGTCCTTCTTCTTGGAGAACACCTGAAAACCAAGACATCTAAACTGGGAAATGGAAGAATGTTGATAGAGAGACACGGTCCCTAGGTATCTAAATATTTTAGATTTTCATATCCAATGGTACAAAAAAATTGTTGGAAAACTCAAGGAAACTAAATTAGAAGTATAGATAATGGAACACCACAGGACAAAAGGATGGAAAGCAAGAAGAAAGAACTAAAGCAGGAGTGACAATGACTGACTACTTCCTTGAAGATCTAGATCGATTTCTATTAGGAAATCAGCTAAGATTTGAAAAACTACAAAAATAGTTATATAAATTATGGTGAGCTTAGCCAAAGAAGTAGAAGAGCCAATTTTAAAGGATGCAAAAGCAGATATTAAAAAGAGTAACAAAGGACAGCAAGAGTTATGTATGACTAGAATAGAGGTATTGAAGGAACATGATGCAGGAAAAAGAAAGGAAACAGCTGTAGATCCATTGACATGAAAGAAAATGAGATGGTCGACACAAGTTGAAAAAAGAACTGAAAAACAAGTGTCACTTTTCCATGATGCTGGGATCAAGATCAGAATAATGAAACATTGCCCAAAACCTAAATGACCAGCTTGCCTCAGTTTTAAGTATGAACAACTAGGGAGAAACAAACGTAAAAACAAAACCAAGCACACCCCCTCCAACAGGATATGATCACAACTGAGAACTAAACAGTTTAATATGCACAAATTGCAGAATTTGCAAAGTTTTGCTTTAAAAGACTGAAAACTGAAATGAAATTGCACATCTTATAGTAAGGATTCCCAGTAACTCTAGGAGGTCAGGAATAGTAGTCCATGAACAGCAAGCTAAGTATTATGTATACAACCACAGAACTCCCAAATTCAATTTCAATTGTATGCAGCCTTTAGATGAATTTAAGTAAACAATAATTATGGAAATATAGTAAATAAAAATGTACTAATATACAACATAGGTTTACCCATAGTAAAATTTCAGACTGAGGTGTCTTTCTTTCATTTATGAATTGCTGTGTAATTCCATTGATAAATTACAATTTATTATTGCAATAGCTAAAAACCAAATAATAACATGTCTTAAAGAGGGACTGCAGAAGGCTGCAATACAAAGGAAGTAATTACTAGATTAGTTTGTGTTTGAGAATATTAATTTTAATATTTATTAAACATGACAAGTAGGACTTCACTGCTTCCCAAACTTCATGTCAACACAGGAGGATCAGAACAAAGAAAAAAAATTGAAACAAATTAAACGCGTCAATATTAAATGCAAGGTGATGGACTTTCTGCGATGACTTTGTCTTACTATTTCTGTTGCCACATAACCACAACCACTGCCTGTGAAGCAGGTAAATAGGCACCAAGGAAAAAAAGAAAAACTACTTGGCTAATAAGAAAGTAAGTATCTGATTTAACACATTTGCTGTCTAAATACTCATTTAGACAGAAAATTAAGAGAGGGTCATTAGATCAGTTCTAACCTAGTCTTCCAGAAGAAAGTACTGTACAGTACTGCAGTAGGAGTACAATTTATTAGCAATAGCTAAAAACCAAATAATAACATGTCTTAAAGAGGGACTGCAGAAGGCTGCAATACAAAGGAAGTAATTACTAGATTAGTTTGTGTTTGAGAATATTAAAATTAATATTTATTAAACATGACAAGTAGGACTTCACTGCTTCCCAAACTTCATGTCAACACAGGAGGATCAGAACAAAGAAAAAAAATTGAAACAAATTAAACGCGTCAATATTAAATGCAAGGTGATGGACTTTCTGCGATGACTTTGTCTTACTATTTCTGTTGCCACATAACCACAACCACTGCCTGTGAAGCAGGTAAATAGGCACCAAGGAAAAAAAGAAAAACTACTTGGCTAATAAGAAAGTAAGTATCTGATTTAACACATTTGCTGTCTAAATACTCATTTAGACAGAAAATTAAGAGAGGGTCATTAGATCAGTTCTAACCTAGTCTTCCAGAAGAAAGTACTGTACAGTACTGCAGTAGGAGTACTGTAAGGTGAAAAAAGAGCATGTTCTCCAGAGGTTCTCTCAACATTGTATTATTCTTAAAGATGTTTGCTAATAACAAAGGTAGCCATTCTCCTTGTTGTTCTAGAGGAACAGGGTATCCTTTACAGTCAAGATAATTAATGTAATTGCCAAAAGTTTTAAGAACTACACTGGCTTCTTAGTGCTTGTTCTAATTCGAAGTACTGCTTTTCTTCACACTTCCTGATCATTACTAGTAATGTATAAATTGCTTGATATGCGTTTTGACAAATGGGTTCTAAACTGCTATACTCTCTGCAACAACCCCACTATGGTGATTAAGGACAAAAAAAGATCAAGCTAACACTCCCTGCAGTCTGAAGGGTTAAAGGATAGGCTCTAAGTAGAAGCCACTCTTTCCTTTGGTCTAACAATGCCCATGACAAAAAGCCTTTAACTTTTATCCATCAGTTTTCCTCTGATGAATAGTTTAAGGAGATGAAACTATTGAGCAATCCAGAAAGGTGAGCACTGTACAGCATTCATTAAGCAGGATAATATATACAAAATTATATATGTATATAATATATATAATACAAACAATGAAAGCCTTGAATAAATAGTTTCATAAGCTAATTTAAATAAAACGCAGTATCTAAACAGTTACCCACAGTCTGTAACAGTCCCAAGTAATATTGACACAATATTTTACAAAGACCTTTTTCATTATCGGTGTTTTAATGCTACTATTCAACCTGTTCTACTTCTGACAACGTTCTTTAAATCGTGTTTTCAACAATTGGCAATCAACATATATATTCAATCCACGTATATATAAAAATACATTTTTTCATTGAAATATTTTTTCTCAGCACAGTTAAAAGAGAGACTTAATTATATCCATGTTTCCTAAAGCAAAGGCATATAGACACTGTGGGTGGTTCTTGAAACCCTTCCCTCCCTCTTCTTGTGGTGGTCCCTAAGTATCTGGCAGCAGGAACAGCTCACATATATGGCTACAAATACTGAGTCTGAAAATCATATATTCTCTGGGTTCCCACGGCACAAAGCTCAGCTATGGATGCCACCATAGACAAGCAATCACCACAATTACCATGAAGCTTCCAGCTGAATGAAAAGTCATTGGAAAAGAGAAAACCATAGAGGAAAAAGGAAAAAAAAAAGTTCAGATGGAGAAAAACAGAGAGAAGCTCATATTGATTGTGTTGCACTGACAAAAAGATGCAGCTAATGTCACCAATACATTAATTCACTACAGAGGGGGCTTAAAAAACAGTCTTGGAAAAAATATCTAAATTACTTTTTAAAAACAAGAGTGAAAAAGGTTGAAAACAACTTGCTTCACCAATATCTATTATGTCTTTAAGCATATCTTTGAGATACTACTTTTTTTTTCTTCAGAAAAATTAAGTAGATCTAAACTTTGATAGCACTGAATAAAGTCTGAAAATCCAGATGTGGAAGAGTTTGCCATCATTTTCTAATATACCTTTGATAAGGTATTCTATTTTGTTACAATATTATTTTAATGCCTTGATCAGAATAAATATAAATTGTAGATTAAGACAAAACATGTAAGTTTACAAGAACAAGAATTAGAAGATACCAAAAAAGGTCCAAAGAGGACAATTTTTAATATAATGAAATTCAAACAGTCTTGACCACAAGCTATTTTTCCTTCAGAAACTGTTTCATCAAGATTTTCCTGTGGAAAGAGGCTGTATTATCATCATTTTATAGATCACATACTGAACTCAGAGACATTATGGCCAGAAGTATCAATTTTTTGGAAGGTGGGAGAGAAGAAGAGTAACGAGAGGCCTAGAACTTGACTTCAGAGAGTGCTTGGTGTTTGCACACTCAAAGTCCCAGAGCTCTCACTGATTCCAAGTACAAGCAAGCAAGCTGTTCAGCAGAACACTCACGTTGATCACTGGATTTTTCTGGTGTTCCTCTCTATAAAATGGATGGGTTTGTAACACTCAGTTTGCCTAGTATCACATATGAATGAACTCCCTGGGGAAGAAAGAACTGAATTCAATTCCCAAAGGCAGTATTCAGCTGCCTAAATTATAATACTTCCTGATGTACATTCATTCCCCATCCATCATTTCAACAATCAGGACAATGATTTTTCACTACACAGCCCTGACACTAAAACATGCCCAGCCTGTGCAGGAAGACAAAAGTCTCACAGAAAACAAAGGGAGATGAGAGGTGGAGAGTGATTATGAGCTGTATAATGATCAGTGTACATGTGTATGGAAATTAAGACTGTACAGGTAGTCTACAACTCTGACACCTCCTAAATTTCAAGTATTCAATTTCAAATGGATACAACTACTTTAGAAAAAACACACTTATGCATAGTTTCCCAGGTTTCCAAAAAATGCTTGCAAATTAAATTCTCATATGCCCATAAAATGGATAGAAACACTCAGCTCTACAATCTCCTCTGCATTTTGAGCTGATGGAGCATCTATTGACAGAGGAAGCTTGTTAAACTCTCAGTAAGCCAGCATCAGAGAGAAAACAAGTTGACTGAGTGGGTTTCATGAAGACTTCAGCAGCACAGATGTGCTGAGGTTCTGTAGTCTCAGGAGTCTAGTCCACTTGCTGGAAAAAAGGGAGATGTATGTCCTCGTTATGTCTGCTAACATTTCTATAGGCAAAACTCAAAAGTGGCACTATGCAGTCTGGTGAGTTAGTGGGCTTTTTTTTTAATAGCTCAAAGCTGTATTAGAGCATGAACACTTAATATGGTGCGCATTACATCTGAATAGTGAATAAGATGAGTGGATTAAGCCAAGCAAGAGAATAATCAAAGTTCACTTATTGGCTAAGTTGAATCATCAGTGAACAGAGTATGATAAACTGAAGCAGTCAAGCCTAAACCAGTGCTGCTCTCCACACCTCTTAAGTGCACTGACCTTACCTGTGCATGTTCCTCAGCAGTAAGAATCACTGCTGTCATGGGCATCCATCCTTTCAGGTCATTTTCCACAAGCCTGATCCTTTCTCTATCATCCCTCCATTTTGTCCTAGTTCTGCTTCTTCCTGATCTATTTCCTAGGTCTTTTTTTCTTTCCATATTGGCATGCTTAATTTTCTACCATATATTCCTGTCTGGGGTGCAGTCTACTTGTACAGCAAACCCTGAACAAGTTTTCCCCAGTCCCTTATCTGACTATCTCCAGCTCCACCTGACCACCTATCCACCTGCATCTTCTTGTTCTGCCAGTGCAAACTACCCTTCTTCTCAACTTTTGATTCAATTTGTTTCTCCAAACGGGTCTCCAGGCCATCTGAATCACTTCGCCAACAGGACTTCCACTCCCATTCTTTCATGGATGACTTGAATAGTCTCAGCGTATGATTCACATGTAATATGCTTCTTTTTCTCCCTCATCCTTTTATCATCTCCTATCCCACTTACTCTGTCCAGGTGTTCACAGTTATTATGTCAGTTTTTGGCTTTTGCCCCAATCTCTTTCATCCTGCCACATTGTTTATAGTTGCTCTCCCCATCACATTTAATGACTCCCAGATCTGTCATTTTCTTCCAAATTACTTGTTCAGTCAGTCTGTCTCCCCCTCCACTGGCTCTATGTATCAGTCTATCCCCATATCTCCTCAAGAGTTCACATTATTTTCTGCATTTAGCTCAGACAGCTTTCCTTCAGTTACCTACCAGAAGAGGAGGAGAACACTCAGAATATAAGAGGAACAATTGAACAACGCAACAATACAAAGCTGCATTACAGGAGAAATTCTGCTGAATCCTAGATAGCTCACACCCACGTGAGGGATCAAATTTATTAAACTCTAAGTCTGCAAGTTGCTCAGTAGAATCTTAAGGATCAAAACTAGGCCAAATTTAAGCAGATTTATACAGGAACAGACAAGTATATTCCAGTACAAGGAAATCCTTCCACCAAATTTCAAATCGTTCCTCCTAAGTATAAGGATAGTACCTATTTTAGTTTCTTTTCTTCCAAGTAATCACCATTTTTTGCTTCCATTGAGTAAACAATATACGGTTTGGGGTTTTTTTAGCCTTGCACAAAAATGAAGCAAGCAATTGGCATAGCACTATGCTATTCTGCTATTACAGGTTGGCGCGTTTGTCGACATCTGAAAAGAAGGACTACTAATGGAAAGCATCAAGTCACTGGTACTCAGAAAAAATTACATTACATTCATGCTTTTAATAAAGGCAGTAACTAGCACATTCCCTATCTGCAGCTTTAGCAAATCCACATAAAAATAATCATCCATTATATCCTGGAATAACTTTTGCATAAATGCTTTTTGAGTTTCTTTCATTTAATCTGTGCTCTTGACTGCCTTCCAACTCAAAAGGCATCATCCTTCTTACTCTTTTTTTTAAATTCACTTTGTACCTTTTCACTAGTGTCTGTAGGATCCTCACACTTAAGTACTTAAAGATGGTTAAACTTGCTTGTGCTAACATTCAAGTATCTATTTGTATCTTGCTTTATCTTTTGGACAGTTAGTTGAAAGCATTACCTAAAATTACGCTCTAAAATTTATAGTAGCTTTAGGAAAAATGGACACATGGCAAGCAACATTCCATATTTTTCTTACCTTTTGTTATTTTTGGAAATTGTTTCCATGTGTTAACAAGTACTAAACAGGGGTAAAAAAATACTTTGAGATTTCAGTCGATTTGTAAGATCACCATACTTAAAGAAATCCATGACAACTGTTTGATTTTGAATTACACAGCTTCTGCGTACAACAACATCTTACAGATTTTTACACTGATTTCAAATTTAGTGCTTTACTGTCAAAAGGTGCTGATACTACACCAGTAAATTCTGCACCAAGATCTTCTCTAGAATATCAGACATTTCTCAAAACAAATTGCGATTTATTGACTGAAAAAAGAGTTACCCATTTACAGGTACTGGTAAGACAACAGCAAGAACAAGATGAAAGACATTTCACATTAAATAATTTTGATCTTAATTTGCAGAGTACGTAACTTTTACATTTATCCCACCTAAAAAGTATATCAGACTTCCAATAGTTGTAATCTTTGAGGTTAAACTTACATCCAGAAATGCTTATTTTTCTGAATAAGTGCTGATCAACAAATGCTGTTGTATGAAATGATATAATGCTACATGAATTAATCGGTATCTTGTCATACAATACTACTCAGGAACCATACATAAACTATTACATACTTATAACAATCTTTTTCTCTTCTGGTACATTTTTAAAGATTGGGCTTCAACAGGGAAAAAAGTATCCTGAAAACATCTTCAATTCCTATCAGTTTTGGAGTTTTACATATGAAAAGTTTATGCAATATAAAATTAAAGGTTACTTAAAACTTCTGTTGACATTGCTTTAAGAATATTTTTTTAATAATACAGAAAATAACGTGAATATTTTTATTAAGAACAGTGTGATGGCAAAGGAGTACATGAATTTTGAAATAAAACTTCCAGAGATTAATTTTTCAGGAGTGCCTAAGGACTCAATCTTATCCTCTCCAAACACTGCAGGTGATGTATAACGGGCACGCTAAAGGGCCAGGAAGGAGTGAAATCTGAAACTCTGGTACTGAGACATAGTTCTACCTCCAAAATCCTCATATTAAAAAAAACAAACCACCACAAACAGTAAATCAACAGAAAAAATAAACTTTTGTCCAATAAGGTATTTCTACAGTACCTTCAGGGGTGATAGCACTAGGACACACATCTTTTAGCAGATCTCCCAAAGTATGCAACTGTCCTCCTGAAGCAATTGGTCGAAATAGCTTCTGTATAAAAGGTCTCTCTGTCGTTGCCTGTTTTAGTAACAAAATTAGCAAAACAACAATTTAAGGACCATGCAAATATGTAGTATTACTATTTGACACAGGCAGAAGATAGGACAGAACAAGAGGCTGTAGCAGAAGAAGTATCTGGTGTTTCCATTTTTTTTTTCTCCTTGCATTCCATTCATATCATGAAATGCAGGGGAGTTTTTGTTTGTTAACAATTCAAAGTAAGTTGACACTCCAAAAAACTGTGAAGGTAATTTATAAACAGTGTCATGGATATAAAAGTATTGAAATATTTTTTTTTTTTTTAATTTTAAAAAACCCCCTTCTGTTATGGGAATAGGATCTGCTTGAACAAAACATTTCAATATATTCTTAATTGAAGTAAAACAAGCAGTAAGTACAAACTTAGGAGCTCAACATACACTATATGTTTTGCTAAGTCAAAGCAACACTGCAACAAATATCCAATACCTTCTGCAATAGCCTATCTTCCTCCTGTTAGAGACACATTAAGCACTTTCAATGGCAAACAAGTACCCTTATAGCTCAAGCCAGGTGAATTTTTTTCCAGTAGATTTTATGTTGAAAAATTCAAACTATTTCAGCCACAAGAAACAGAGTACAATTAAAAAAAAAAAAAAAAGTGTTGTGCTTTGAGAGACAACCTAGAGTCTTCTGCCTACTTAAGGAATTAGTCAGATGTAAAGAACATATATACCCCATGTCTGCTGCAGATATGCACAGGAATTCAGAATTATTTCAGCTATGGGTCCTGTTAGATCTTGCACATCATCATAATTTCTTTTGGAGACAAAAAAAGCAAATCGACTGGCAGTAAATACTGCCAGTCACTGTGCACAACATAGGCAATAAAACTCCTGATGCTGCAGTAGAAGCAAAGTAGCTTATGGGATCTACAGATGCACTTATTTAAGAACTGTGGTTATGTTAAGGTAATCCCCTTCTTTGAATATCTGTATAAGCAACCCCAGGGTCAGCAGCATGTGATATTGAAAGGACAGGAAAAGTGTTGTTTGTTTTTTTTTTCCTGAGAACCTGACCTCTCCCCCCAAACTGGGCACCTGAGCCAGAAAACAGAAGTTAAAAACCTCATATTCAACCAACCCAAAAATTTTAATCAAGCTCTAAATTGTTGCTGACAAATTTCTGCTAGCAGCTAACTCCAGAAAGCAGCTGATGTGGCCTGCTTTACAGGTGACTGGGCTCCAGTAAATTACACTTTCATCACATACTATCTTAATTGGAAAAAGCAATACAAGCCACTGCCCCTTCCAAATTTAGTTTTCTACCACTCAAAGTGGTTCCTGTCCTACTATGGCAATTAAAAAATGGAAAATAAATAGCACAACTCAACATCAAGAAGTATTTTATCTCCTGGTGGAGGTTTTTTTGGGGAAAAAAAAGTATAGTAAAAAATTTTTAAGTTAAAAATTAATTTTGAAAGGAAGTTATGATGTGGTCTCTGAAAAGCCACAAGCAGTAGATTAACCATGACAACTTAATTGTCATTCACCTCTCTGAAACAGCAGGGCAAGGAGTCTTTTCGTAAGAGTGGTACACTACCTCAAAGTAACTTCAGGGCAGTACAGTGCAGAACTGTTGATAACAGCTACTCGTTACTTCTTGCCAACAGTCTCAAAAAATGGAAAAATAGTATTTTTCCAGCTTTCCTATGAAGACTGATCAGAAGGAGCTGACTAGCTGCTGTAGTCATTCTCTTATGTCCTCAGGGCAGCAGAACATGGATACAAACAGCGCTAATGAAATGTCTGAACACTTGAGAAACAGTGGGAGGCACACAGCCAGCAGGATCCACCTCAGACAGATCCATACTTGAGAAGTGAACTCTGGCACATTATATTGAAGAAGTGTACCTCCAAAACATTAAAAAAGACAAAAACCCTAAAACACTGTTATAGCCAAAACAATTTTCTATCAAGTTTATTAAAAAAAAAAAAAAAAAACAATTATTAATACACGAAAAAAGTCTAATCACAGCTCCCAAGTGCTTACCATCTGAAGCAGAAGTGGAAATAAACACCAGAAGGATGCAGGCAAAGGTGGCTATCATCAATAGACTTTTAAGATAAGAATTTCCCAAGTGCATACTGCAGTTTCTCATTATTTATTAATAAATTACAATCAATTTTTCTCCTAGTTATCATAATTTAATGCCAAGAGGGAAAAGCCGAAGATATATTTTCTAAAATCTCCCACATAGTTGCTGACTGAGCAAAGCAATATCCTCAGCTGCTATCATGAAACGTTATAGAAAATGAATTCAATTTTATATTTTAAGTGTTGAGCAATACAGACGTGGTAATGTAAATAAAAATCACTGGTCTCCATCAACGTTAAAATGACAACAGTAACTGCACATTGTTTATACAAAGATTGTGGTTCACAAATGTAATCCTACAGGCAGAGTATTACCCCAACATGCTTATACTTCTTCCCCCCCATGCAGCAGATGCTTTATGCATTAAAAGAGTCCAAAGAAAAGTCACATCCTACAACCTAGAATGTTTATAGGATAACTTTTCAAAGGATCTTAGTCATATAGGAGCATAAATCATTTTAGAAAAATCTTACCATCACCCCTTTTGAAGTGTGTCAAGCCCAACTTGACTACAGCTTTCTACTCTAGTATTTACTACACCACCACATGAAGGAATAGCCAACATGAGTAATTGCTTACATAATGTTGTGTTTTGTACAATATTTAGAATCATAGAATCATAGAATCATTGAGGTTGGAAAAGACCTCTAAGATCATCGAGTCCAACCGTCAACCCAACACCACCAGGCCCACTAAACCA
>NW_008794211.1:3890448-3895156 GCF_000699145.1 Aptenodytes forsteri
CCTCAACGTCCTTCTTGTGGTGAGGGGCCCAAAACTGAACACAGTATTCGAGGTGCGGCCTCACCAGTGCCGAGTACAGGGGCACGATCACTTCCCTACTCCTGCTGGCCACACTGTTTCCGATACAGGCCAGGATGCCATTGCCTTCTTGGCCGCCTGGGCACACTGCCGGCTCATGTTCAGCCGGCTGTCGACCAACACCCCCAGGTCCTTCTCTGCTGGGCAGCTTTCCAGCCACTCTTCCCCAAGCCTGTAGCGCTGCATGGGGTTGTTGTGGCCAAAGTGCAGGACCCGGCACTTGTCCTTGTTGAACCTCATACAGTTGGCCTCGGCCCATCGATCCAGCCTGTCCAGGTCCCTCTGCAGAGCCTTCCTACCCTCGAGCAGATCAACACTCCCGCCCAGCTTATTTGCTTAATCAATCATGCAAACAGTACTACCTGTAATCTAATCCAAAGATATCACTGCATAACTGTTAACTGACGATTTTACATAATCTACTTCAGGCCTAAAGCATGTATTTGTACAGTATCCATCATTTTTTCCTACTAAGATTTAAAAAGTGCTATATTCTGTTAAAGCTATGATAATTATTTTATTTTACAGTCTAGCCCCAGTGTAGCTGTGAGCTGTTCAAAAGATGCCGGATGCATTTGCAGGATACAACAGGTGAGAGTCAATCAGTAATTGCTGATGACAGATCTACAAAGGAAATACCTTCAAGTATATGAGCATATGAAGACAATCACCTGGCCCAAAATTTGCAGTGCATTTTACACTGATCATGTCCACAACTTAGTATCAAACCATCAAATTTTTGTGACAGCAAATATTCAACTCTAAGTTAATATAATTTCTAGAAAGTTGGACTTAACTATTGCAACTGAAATTTCTCATTCTTCTATACTACTACTAGCACCACAAATCTTGTGCTTTGCAGAACAAATGAAGACTTTACTCTTTTTAAAGAAAGTTTAAACAATAACAGTGATAGGAAAGTGACAATAAAAACAAAATTACACTACAGTGAGAAAAAATAGATTAAAATTACCTATTCAGGGATACTGGCATTGAGAAGAGTCATAGGTGAGGGAAAGTTTTAAGAGGCCCTTTAAGGCAGCATAAAGCCTCACAGGATCAGAGACGAACTATATAGTTACATATTATGCTAGCAATTACAACTCTTTCTTCCCTATCATCCTGCCAAAAAAAGAGTAGTCAGCTTGCCTGGTCCTTTTCAGAATCAACAGAACATCAAACACTCCATGAAATCCACAATTTAATTAGTCAGATATTTTATACAGGATGCATCTTAAAATGAAAAACATAACTCATGAACTGCTGGGTTTTAATCTGGAAAAATCACAGGGTTACCAGTATTTCCATCTAGAGGAAGGGATCTGGATTTTCTGCCTAAACACACTGCTGCTACTCTAACAGTATTCAAACAAATAGAAGTTACCATACATATTGAACCCACAAAGGAAAAAAAGAATTCCTTACAATTCCCACATGTGCATAAGCTGGCAGCCTAAAACCGTAAAACTTGAGACTTCCCTACATACTCTATCATATTTTCAGTAACTTGTCAAGTTCATAGTCTGTGCTGTTTTGTAATGAACCACTTTACACTAAAAAAACCCTTCTCATAATTTAAATTTATCATCTTGTTTAAACTGATTTAAACTCAACCAAGAAGCTTTAAAAGTAATAATAAGAGTTTGCATAATGACTTATTTTATAGAAAAAGGAAGTACAGGAAAATTAACTACTCTCTGAAAATAAAATTAATTATGTAAATTTTATTAAATAGTTACTCAAAAGTACATTTTCCATATATTTTCTAAGATGTCTTCTGCTTTGTAGAAATGTTTTCAATTAAAAATCTCAATGCACAATGAAAAAGTGACTAATTGAAAAGATGACGAATTGCTGTAGTCACAGAACCATCACAATACCATGCCTATCTGAAAGCAAGATACTGCAAAGCCCCATCTGAAATACTGCTCTTTCACCGGTGCCAAAACACAGTTTTTCTGCTGGTATTTCCGGGTGTGTATCTTTGGCTTCTTTTTGCTTAATATTAGACCAGAATCACTGAGTACTTCATTGTGGAAAAGGCACAAGCAATGTTTCTGTTTTGTTTTTTAAAAAGACTCCACTCACTGGAAACTAGACAGGCAGGTTATCAGACTGAAAGATTAAATGGAGGTGGCAGCTAAGACTGAAAATCACCAATAAACTCAGGTAAGAAAGAATTTGTGTCAGAATGGGAAAGAACTATTTCTGGGTGTGTAGAAAAAGCAAGTTCTGAGGACCTAGCTTAAGGTGGCCCTCCTGAACTTGCCCTACCTCTTGTCCCAAGTTTTACGATTTTAATAATGTTATCTACAGTTGCTTCAACTGCTGTGTATTTTGACTTTCATTCAGAAACTAGTCACATATTAAGAGGGGTTACTTGGCTCTTAAGCTCATTTCATATATCCTGATACCTGCAGAATAAGGTCAATAGAAACATTTGACTGGCTTCTGGAAAAAATTACCAATGAATGAAAAATACCACATCAGAGAGAGCTTCTACATATGTAAACAGCTAGCATTAGATGGTCAAAACAAGACAGCAAGGCAGTCTGTGCAACAAATAGCACCAGTGATATAGGAGGGAGTAGAACATTTGCAGAGTGGGGCAAACATTGACTATTATCATCTAGAAAACAAACTAGACTATCATCAACTAGAAAACAAACAGACTATACAGTAAAGAAATCTAAGAGCAGATTTAGTCCAACTCACATTCATTATTCTGCATTATTGGGATGCCTGCAGGCTGCATAAGCTGGTGATCACAGCAGATAATAAAATACGTTATAAGAAAAATTGTGTGTATGTAGACCTAATTCTTCCCCCACCATTCAGTGCTGCTGTTCTAAGCTCCCTATCTCCAGTCATGCTCTTTCTTAAACAAAAGCAAAACTAAAACCCAACCATTTGCTTTTGCAATGGCCAGTGTAACTCAAATAGATTAAATCAATTTTATAAGGTAAATTAAATGCTGCGAAGTATTTCTTTACAAATAACTGGCCAATATCTATAGCAGTCCTTTTCTGCACTTTCCTGCATATTTCTTGTTCATACAATCTATTTAATATTTTGAAGTATTAATTTATGTTCCACCTATCAAGACATCTTAAGCTTATGCTAGGACGACAGAAGAATCTAGTGTGATACACACATCCTAATTAACTCCGCAACAGAGTAAAGGTGATCATGTAGCTAAAAATATCAATACTGCTTAACTGATACTTGCAAGTGATTCCTATTTCATCATTCAATTAATAAAAGCTTACAAAAAGAGCTAGGCAAGCATGTATTGAAAGAAATACTACTCTAGGCAGAAACTTGTGATGTTAAACTTCAAATTCTTCTCCCTTTCATTCGTAATCTCAAATTAAAAAAAAAAAAAAACCACAAAAAAACACAACACACGAGACACTGCATTATTTATTACATTAATTTGTTCTCCTGTGGTCCAATCTTATTTTTAACTTGCGTTTTTAATCTTAAAATATTTCCCTATTCACAATTGCTGCTATTTCCCAGCATACCTTCCAGTTTATGCTTCTAAATAAATAGATTCTGAAAGATTTGTGTCAGCTGGAGTCTTGGTATTTTACTTCAAAAAATATTTCAAAAAATTATTATATTCTTACTTCATTGACTATTTTATAAGCAATCACTTCATGCTTCAGTCAGGATAACCTTGAAACAGTATTTTCAAAGTGTGCTAAGAAATAATATGCTTATGCACTCTAAGACTAGAGATTCAAGTTAACAGCATAACTTGAAATGTGTTATTTAAATGCCAAAACACAACACCAAGGTAATTTCATTTCACTACTGAATTGTAGTATAGTATACCTATGCACAAACACTATATTCCAGTAAGTTAGCCACAAACCTACAGATTTTTTTTAAAAACTTATGTAAAATAATCCATGTTTGTTACTTACAAGTAAACTTAAATTGTGTCCACTTCCCAAAGAAATCAAAAGGTCATTTATTCATTTCAACACAAATGAAGGAAGCCTTTTCTTAACAAGCTGCCATTACTCAGAGCAGTTTGAGAAGCAGAAGGAAAAAACCCAGATTCTGCTCTGATACAAGGCATATGTAAAGCAAAAAACTGTTTGATTCTTACATCTTCATTAGATCTTTGGAAAAAAAAAAATAAGGAAGTGATATGTTTCCTTCCACTTCATATCTTGTATGATAAGACTCAAAAATGGTTACTATGTCAGACAGAACTATAATACTTACATTTATTATGATCCAAAGACAACACACTTTGACTTTGGCTTTTAAAAATCTCTACGTAAGATACAGAAATTTTATACTCCAAAATACATCTATTAAAGCAACTCAAAGCAAGTTACCTGCCAGAAGCAAAATGCAAGATCATTTAAATGAAAATTCCGATACAAAGGGATCACTCAGACAGAGGGAGACTTCCCATGGACTCTGAAATTATTACCACAAAGATTTCTGAAGAGGAAAATCATTTTAGTCACCATATATATTTGTTAAATTATACGCAGTTGAACAGTGTGTTTTACCAAGTTGAATGTGATAAAGCCAAACATGAAATAAATGCATTACGTTCAGTGTCCTCAGACAATACGAGAAAACACAATGTTACTATATTGACCAA
>NW_008794211.1:3895520-3907330 GCF_000699145.1 Aptenodytes forsteri
GATAGAATTTGTAGTTCTGTTATTAAACTGTTTTAACTGACTTCTATATCTCTGTTCCCTCCAAAGATTCTGTAGGAGCTCTTAAACTGCCAGAATGCAAGGAGTTTCAAGAAAAGCTGTTCTCTCACTTTTTATGCCCACAGGTTTACAATGAAACAATTCCAGTGTGAAAACCAACAAAGACTTTCAGAGAAAGATGGGCTCAAGTTTATACCTTTCTTTTTGGCTTAGTTTGTGAGAAGGACACAAGGTAACTATTTTCTAATTGCTCCAATGCCCAAGACTCTGCAACATTCTCGACTAATGCTTTAAGGGTCTGTTTGCAAATCGCTGCTTTCTGATGACAACAGACACGCAAAAGGGTGGAAATTCAAATTCTGATAATATTTATTCTATTACAATACCGAAACAAGGTATTTCTACAAGCTTGTCCCACTTAAAAAAGAAAAGAAAGTAAAACCAACTTATTTCTACACGAAGCCTGATTTACAGCCACGGCACAAGGTTGTGTCTGCCTCTCTAGAGCACAGCACTTCACGCTGTGCGGAACTTTCCAGTGACAAAATGAGAGGTTACCTTCAGGAAACTCAGTGCTCACCCAGGATCAAAATGAAACACACTAAAATACCTCTTTTTATTTTTATCTATTTATTTTTTAAAAGGAACATGGTCCCCTTATTTTAAATAATTTCCTTAGAAGCACTGGTTACACTGTTGACAGCACATATAATTTATCCTTGCCAATTTCTTTGCTAGAAGGAACATACCATTCCCTTAGAAAGCATATTAGTGCAGTTGGGACTAAAGAAACTCCCTCAGCAGTAGACCTCACAAACTGATTACTCAGATTTAACCTTTATTTTTATACCTTTACACGGACTCAGCTAAAAGTCAGTAACTGCTCTCCTCCATTTCCCTTGGCTGGCCTTCATTTGAAACATTAAAACAGTAGATTGTAAGAGGCATCCAGAGCCCTAGTAAAACAAACTAAACGAAAGTTACAACTCTCTTCCTCTGCATTTCAAGCAACACCCCCCTCTCCACATCAAATGCCACCACAAGCAGTCAATGACTATATGAAGGACAACTGGCTAAAGTTAAACTCAGTAGGAAATACATATACACACTGAAAGAACCTTCAAAGAACTTGCTCTTCCTCAATCATCTATTAAAAACCTATAGACTTCATCTCTTTCGTAAGGCGGCAAGTTCACCCTTGATTTCGGCTCAACAAGCTAAAAGTACACACATACACACACAAAAAAGGAAATGATCTCGTTTTATCCGTTTGAAATCTGTCACCTTTCAAATTTCATCAGTATTTTTTGAGCTTCTATTATGTGAGACATAAAACATGACAGTATGATTGGTCTTTATCCTGTAATCGTTGCTCCTCTCCCCTCCTTCAAATCTTCCAAGCTATAGAGGGCTTCTCTCAGACACCCCATTGCTTTATTATATACCTTTGATGATTTTTCTATTTCACTTACTCTCCAAGTTGTTAGGGCTGGAACAACGTTCCAAGAAAATTAAAAGACTATTTCTAGTATTTCTTTAATTAGTCTCTGCAAACTCTGTCTAATAGATGCTCTAGTTATGATTTTGTGTGCTTTGAATAAGGCTGGCACTACTTTTGTTAGCATTTAGAATTTTGAACTGCTTACCTGCAATGTCACTTCACTGTTCAGAGAATAAGGTACGTCACGTTACAAAATAGAACTAATAGTTCTTTTATTCAAAAAATTTTAAAGTAATGGTTTTATATGTCCAATATGTAACTAAAAACCGTAAGACAAAGAAAAGTAGTATAAACATGCTCAACACACCTATCTAGAATTACCAGAAAAATTGACTCACTGACAGGATGTGATGTGGGTTGCAGGACCAGCTGTAAAGTCAACATATAGAATAAATCAAATGGCTTGTTTTTCCCATAACACATTTTAAATCGCTCTAATAAATTACATTTTCAGAGCCTGTAAAAATTACAATGTATACCTGATTACAACCTATAGAAAAAAATGCATCCTTTCACTTTTTCTTGAGTTTGTATTAGGATTTCTGCAGTTAGGTGGTGAGAAGGAAGCTTTGGTTTCCTCATGAAGTTAAAAGTCTTTATGGTGATGAACAAGAACTTTATACTCCCTATATTTTTAAGAGGCATGCAACAAAAAAACCAAAACAAAACAAAGAAACAAACAGGCTATACTTTATACATTTAATTCACACTAACAGCAGTCACATAAATTAGTAGTGTAGAAGTATATCACTAGATTGAAGCTTAAGATAATTCTATGAATACCTGTACATACGCTTTAATGTCATGACAAATGTGTATTTGGATACATCTTCTTACTCCTAAGATTTGAAATAACATGAAAAGGATAAGATATGAAAATAACATATACTGTTAAAAGAATATTGCATAACATGAAGGACATACAAACTTACTCAGTGGATAATTTTTCTCATATAGAAGTGTGTATCCAAAGTACCTCAAACTGATTTTCTTACATTTACATACTTTACACCATCAAGAAAATAAAAACTTGCAGTCAAAATCATGAACTGTACACCTATCAAGTAAAGTGAAAAATTTATTATTCTTGAAAAGCACTCTTAACAGTATTATACAAGCTGGAAATCCTTCAGTTTTTGAACATTAATGATCACCATTTTAAAAGCAAGAACAACTACATGATGCGTTCCCTTGGTGGAAGCTTTAACTTGTTATGGTCTGTTATGTGGCGAATGTTATGTGGCAAATGTTATGTCAAGAACTGATGCAAGTAATACTTAATGCCAGAATTAACTAGTATCTTAGTCAAGACTGTAGTCAAATTGAAGCCACAACTAGAATTATAAACACATCTGGAATAACGTTAAAATTTTATGTAGTAGGGCTTATTACAGTCATGTCTAGATAATAATACTGAACAATTTTTGTTCATGAATGGTTAAGGACTATTCTCCTAATCATGCGTGGGCAACAACTCATGTCTTCCTTGAAGCCTTTCATTGGACAGAGCACACCGTATGAAGCAACTGCAGTTCTATCCTAACTTCCTACACAATTAACAATAATTTAGCATTATTACAAACCTACAGAGAAATATGGCAACTATTTCAGTTAATTCTCCGACACATGTTGTTGAGGGCCATTACTTGCTCATCTTTAAAAAGATTAAAGAACCATTTAAAATACCACCCTCTTCCATATTATTTAAACTGGCAACATGCTTCCTTACAATCTTTTAGAAAAAGCTTTATGTAATAGCAACAAAATGAGTTATTACAACCATGTAAAGCATTTGGAAGTTGAAGTCCTAGCACATGTTCTACTAATCTGAAAAAGATATGCCTAGTTATAACACATCCTTTACCAAATTCAAGTGATTAAAAATGTAATGGGTTGGCTTAATTGTAACACTTCAGAATAGAAGACGTTGCTTCGGTTTCTATAACTGTTTCTAAAGATGCATCATGCTGTTCACGCTGATTTTGTGGCCATGTCAAACATTCACATCACATTGTGTAAGGGCATAAAGGAGAAAAAAGGCACAAACTTCTTTCAGATCCTTCTAGGAATCCTAGATTTTAGCTTTGTAGCATCAAGTAGGAGCCTGTCACAAAATTCATAAGAACAATGGTTCCTAAGGAACAACTTAAGCTTCTGTGGCTTGACAGAACATCTTTTGGGTTTTCCAAATGGCTTTTCAGCATGCTAGCATGTTGATTCTGAATCCCAGAATGGTTGAGGCTGGAAGTGACCTCTAGAGGACATCTGGTCCAAATCCCACGCTCAAGCAGGGCCACCTCTAGACAGATACCCATATCCAAGTGGCTTTTGACTATCCTCAAGGATGGGGACTCCACAGCCTCTCTGGACAACCTGTGCCAGTGCTCAGTGACCCTCACAGTAAAAAAAAAAAATTCCTGATGTTCAGATGGAGCCTCCTGTGTTTCAGTTAGTGCCCATTGCCTCTGGTACTGTCACTGGGCACCACTGTAAAGTGCCTGGCTCCTCCTTCTATGCTCCCTCCCTTCAGATATTTATACACATTGATGAGATCCCCCCCTGAGCCTTTTCTTCTCTAGGCTGAACAGTCCCAGCTCTCTCAGCCTTTTTTCCCCCTCACATTAGATGCACCAGTCCCTTAATCATCCTAGTGGCCCTTTGCTGGACTCTCTCCAGTAGCTCCATGTCTCTTCTGTATTGGGGAGCCCAGAACTGGACACAGTACTCCAGGTGTGGCCTTACCAGTGCTGAGTAGAGGGGAAGGACCTCGCTCGACCTGCTGGCAACAGTCCTCCTAAAGCAGCCCAGGATACCGTTTAGCCTTCCATGCCATAGGTTCCACTGCTGAACAACCTGTATTCTTTGAATTCAAAGGTCATCTAGGAGAACCTTCACATTTATGAGTGTAGACACCGAGACCTTATGAAATGTTCAGAGATTGTACTCTCTTCCATCTGAAGTGGATTTGCCCGTTTTAAAAAGAGTTCTTATTGTAGAACCTCAGTCCCATTGGGTACACTTGAGTCTACTGTGTATTAGAGTGGTTGCAGACCCGTTAAATTAAGAAAGGCCACGACATAACCACATCCCTTTAGAAGTAAGGTATTTTCATACTGTGGTTTCTAAGCAAGTCTGCAACTGGTTGGTAAGTTCCATTGCTGTTGGGAAATATGGATAATATAATAGTAACTCCTCTTCTTTGAAATATGTTTTATGTCCACAGAAAATCTTTCTTCTGCAAGCTGCCAAATCATCTATGGAAGGACTGAGTTTACTCTTTCTTCAGTTCTCAACCAAGAATTTCATATTTCTTTAAGGTTTCTGTGAGAAAATAGTGGACAGATGATGGGTTGAGAATGTACATCTGTTCTTCAAGGTGTGTTAAAGAACAACCTGAAAATGCTCATTATGCTGTCAGTGACTCCAAGCAGTATTCCTTACAGAGCATGATCACTTGGAGAATGGTCCTAAAGTCCTTTGTTAAATGAAGGCTGAAGCACCACCAAAGTCACGTTATTTTGGTTTCCACAACATGACAAAAATTAACAAATGTGTGAAGAATCTCCGTAAGTCTGCAAGACAGCCACTAATATTGCTAGAGCCGAAGGAGACTCAGCCCTAATCAATACTTGCTTGTATCCTGACCAACTTGGACAAGATCCTTAACTGAACATGTGGTTAAAAAAGCTGTGTTGAATTGGCCAGTGCTTTGGGTTTTTTTGCCGAACAGATGAAGAACTCTCCTAAAGGACTCTCCCCCGTCAATGTCAAAAGACAAAGCCCACAATACACCAAAAATATGCAGCAAAGCTTCAGTCTGGGATGCATGCAGTTATGGACAAGACTCTGGCAACACAGCATCTTGAATATTGACCTGGAAAAACCCTAAGTATTTAGGATTGTCCAAAACATGTTATTGTTCTTATAAGTAGTGATATAAGATGGACCATCTATAAAAGCTTGTATAGTCCAGCCCTTTTGGTTTAAAGAATTGCTTGGAGCTTTAATAATAGATAATAGTAACATAAAGACACTAAAACCAGACTCATTCATTCAACAGATTCCCACAGAGGAAAAAGATCTCTCACAGAAGAGGAAGGAGAGATAAATCAAGATCTCTAAGAAGCCTATCAGTAACTAAGTAAATGAAAAACCCTGAAAAACTCTTCATCTGCAGATATATAGCAGATACATCCAACTAAGTGACCTTTCCCAGAAAGGGCTAAAAACCTCTAGAACTAAAGGGGTACATGCTGTAATCCAAAATACAGTGCAGATACCTTACCTAGAGGCAGCAATTTTGCTTCACAACAATCTAAAAACTCAAACTGCTTCTCTAAATAGGCATTTTATTGGGTGCCATCTGCACTACAACATTTCTGACAGGGAAAGAGTACATCTGTAATACTATGAAAGCTACCCAGTATCTGTGTTGCAAGAAAAAGGGAACAAAGGTTTGAAAGGTGGTGATGATCCAGCTGCTTTGCAAGAAGGGTCTAATGACAATCAAAACAGGTACTGCTGTGACTTTCATCTATGCAGTTAACTTTTTGCATCATCATCATAGGCTAGGCTTTGTTCTCGTTTAATTCCTAAGCAATAGGCACTGCATATGCTGCACAGCCACAGAAAAACCCTCGGAGATGACATTCTTCATCCCTCTGAAGAAAAAATTCCGTATCTGCTTTTCCCCTTTTTCTGAATGCAAAGCAGTTCACCAACTGGGTGGGGTTTTTTGCCATTATGTCAGAGTACAAGAGCCAATCTCAGAGGAATACAGCTCCGGATTGCAAGTTTCAGGTAGCAAAAATCCCTCTTGCTACAAAATAAGAACCTGACCACATAACGAAGTATGTAGTGAAAGTGGCAAATCAGTTTGTGTTGACTAAACTAAGTGAAACAGAGAAGTAAAATGATCAGCTTTAATGATCAAAAGAAAGGCAGCAATATACTAAAGAGCACTGCATTTAAGTTACAAGATCTAACAGTAACTCTACACAGACCTAATTCAACTGAATTACTGCTTCATTCATTGTCTTCATCCCAGCCTCTCAACATATTCATATTCTTAAGAATTAACACTCAAGGTTGAGGTGAAAAGTGCAATTTTTTTTTTTTTAATTGCATGCATATATTAACTTTCATAACAAATTTAGGATGATATATAAATAAACAAGAGTACTACCTTAATAAACACTTTAGGGAAATAGAGCCACAAGAATTCAGACCTCATGGTTTAAATTCAAATTTGTAGCCTGAACATTTACATCAACTTATTTATATCCAAGTTCATTATCATAAGACAATTCAGAGAAAAGATGATAAATTAGAGTTTTATACAAAAATAATTTGCTAAAAAAGTAACGACCAATTTGTGATTAGGGAGTGCATAAGATATTTGGTAAGATTAAAGCATTTTCAAATTAAGAATAGAAAATTTTTTTTTCCCCCCACCAGAAGTGTTCATTATTTCATCATAACTCAAAATGTATTTTGACTTATCTTTTGCTAACAAAAAGACCCCTATATGACTGTTTACACAAAGTTAATAAATTAACTACTGAGGTGCTACTGGTTTTTGATACACCTAGACTCTTCTAAGATCTAAGAGTATCTGATAAGCTAAAAAAGGATTTGAAACAAAATACTACCCAGTTTTCCCCAATATGCGTGTATCTAGTATATCCCTAAATTGTTTTAAACTAGTTACAGTGTAGTTCAGAACCTCAACCAACTATTTTTCATACAAGTAAAACTACTTTTATTCTTTGTATACAAACTACATCTACATTCAACTCAGAAGAATTACTCTAGCTCCTGCTGACAAGCCTGAGCTAGCTTAAAACTATCCAGCTCTGTAACAGTTCAACCATGGCTCAGAGAAGCTACCCAAATCCAGGTTTTATAGCCCCATCTCTTCTGCGCCTCCTTCCCTGAGCACTATGCAACTTTTACAATAGCTTTGAACTAGGTAGACTGACAGTTTTACAGATAACTTGGGCATATTTATGTAAACTTTAGTCACATCTCTGACAACAAATACATTTTATAATCTCAGAATTTTTCTTTTAAACTCTGATTGACAGCCCCCATCCTGTACTGAGATTCTTAAAGGCACAAGACTGATCTTGCACATGGCTTCCTTAAGTCTTTTCAAAGAACTGCATGGACATTCCTTAATACAAAACAGGTAAAAAAGTCATCATTAACAGCATTGGTTTGAGCTCGCCCATTTCACTTTGCACATAGATAGACCAGAAAAGCTTATGCCATTATGAAACTTCAACTGTGGTGACAGTGACCTTCAACTCAAGGTGACAACTTGTCAAATTGCTATTACTTTCAGCACAGAAGTAAGCAATCAAGTTCAGAAAACAAGTATTCATAGCAACTTATGGATCATGCTGCCCATATGCAATACTTGATAGAAGGGTGGTTGGGTTTTTTTTTCCAATAACAAGGCACTAGGAAAAATATTTGCCTACCAAAGCTTTTAAAACTTTCTCATTCACAGAGCTTTGACTTTGAAGTAATTTAAAACTGGATAAAGCGTGCTAGTGTTTCTTCAGTGCTGAACCATCAGTTATAAGAATAAGTCATTCCGTGTACTCAATTGATGATGAATCAGAGTCCGTTTTTTTCTTTTCAGGACAGAAATTCAGCTGAGCACAGCTCTGTTACACAAATCAACCATCATTTCACATTATTTTCCTATTCACTCAAACGTCTTCTTTGTAAAAGGAAGTTTTTAAGAAATAAATGGATCTATTTTCTGCAGGTCCTTTATGAAAATGTCATTTTTAATAAATAAGAAAAAAGTTAAATAATGTATTACACACAGGTCTATTCAAGAGCATTTTGCACTAGCCAACAAGACGCTGAAACTTGCTGTGTTGTGTTGCCCTCTTCAGGTCGACAGCACTTACATTTTCCAGTTCTTTTGCTTGACGAGTCATTGCATTTCAACTTCTTTCATAAAAATTTTCAGATTTGCAGTTTCAAGTAGCAGCTAACTGTACCTCTATCTCACCAGTGCTTGAAGTATTTTTGATCTAATATCCTATAGAAATAAACTTTACTTTTGGCCTCTACGTCTCTCTAATTTTAATACTAATCTTGAGGATTATCAAAATACCAGGTAGTGTTTGAAAAGATGACTGAAAAAACAACTTCAGCACTGGTAAGCAAGCCTCATGACAAGAGGCTTAAAGAGCTCAATTGATTCAGCTTACCAAAGAAAGCTGAAGCTGCTGAAATCACTCTGTAAGTGAACTTGGAGGTTAGAAAGTCAGATGACTAATTTAAAGTGGTGTAAGGCAAAACAAAATCTAGAAACTGGAGTTGAAGTCAGACAAATTCAGCCTTGAAATGTAATGGAGGCTTTTCACCCAAAACAAAACCAAAAAAAATTTAATAACCTACTAGCACAAAAGGATGGATTCATTATTACTTGAAAACTTTGCAGGTGGACCCAGTATCTTTCCAAACAATCTGTTTTGATCAGTTTTTGAGTAGTTGTCATAACATGGGCCAAATTGTGATGCTGACTTGCATACTTGTAATGGTTTTGTAATTAATTATCTGAGCTCTGCCAATTAATGTGGAAACACGAATAAAACAGTCTTCCATTGCTTGGGGAGGGGCCATGCTTGGGCTTCCAATTCATTTATTGAGCCAGATATTAATAATGTCTTAATATATTTCATTTCCCGCTCCCACCTTGCTATTTTTACAGGACAGGTCATGGTAGACATTTTAACCTATTTAGACATCTCAGTATTGCAACTTTGACAGAAAGAGCAAAGTGCTGGATTTAACTGAAGTATTATTAAGTATGAAGAATTTCACTCACGTTACTAAGGCAGATAAACATCATAACAATTTGTGACTGTACGATTTAATCACAACATCTTAAGGGACTTATGATAGGAAAAACCTGTTCAAAGCGAAGGCCTACTATGTAATTAGGTAATAAAATTAATAATCTAATCAAAACCCTTAGAAAATAGAGGCAAAGGAAATGCTCATTCTAGTACCACGGCATGTCCCAGTACCCAAATAAAGGAAAAACTAAACAAACAATCCCAGATCATCCCCTTTTGCGCTGGCAAACACACAACAGCCAGCCTGCCTTAAGCCAAGTGTGACTCTAGAAAAGCTCAGAACTTGTCATGAATAGTTTTAATGCATTTTCCTTCACATACTTTTGTAATTTTATTCTCAAGAATGAAATGCTATTTACAACTTTAAATCCTATATACTCATAGGGCAGACCCCAGAGGAAAGGAGGAAGCTTGACAGGGAGAGACCAAGCAAGAGCAAGTGAGTGAGCGTGACACGGGGAGAGAACAAGATACCAAAACTCAGGGATAAGTGCAAACTAAGTGCACAACAACTGAGACTCAGAGTGTTCCCATCTGCAGCGTAAGACAGCAGACAGTAGTTCATCAGGGTAGCCTCTATCAGCACGTAGAGACTCCTCTCCGGTGCCTGACTAATATGCTCCGTCACAGTGCCTGGAGCCAAAGACTGATGAAAACTTCCTGCCATCTATCAGCCATATAGTTTGTTCAATTACAAAGTGCAAAACCAGCTGGTCTTGTAAATATGGGGAAAAAGTCCTCAAGCCAAACTAGCTCTAGTACTATACAAGAAAAGCCATACTCTTAAATGCATAATATACTCAAAACATTACTATTATTTTTTCTCTTGCTATTAAAGAACAAGTGAAAAAAGTACTCTATTCAACAGTACTATCAGACAAAAAGGCAAAAAAGTTTTCACACAACTGTCAACTGCAGACATCACCTCTGAAGTGATGAAGTGGGGCACTTTTTTTTTTTTTTGGACGTGTGTAAGTAAAAAGGGTCACAAAAATATAATCACTATTTTTAAACCGTCTCTGGTAGAAGAAGTTTCCACCTATGTCAAAGGTTCATCTGGTGCAAGTTCCATACGACACAGTTTAGACTATGACAGCTGGTAATAAAATATCTAAGATCTCTTAGCTAACTTTTAAAATCGTAAATGAGTTTATCCTTAGTGGTACTCAGTCTCTTTCTTCATCTTCTACAGTAGATGCCAGGATTCTGGTCCAACTTAGCTGCTACACTTAGAAGAGGTGCTGGACAAGGGCTTTTAAAATTACCTGTGGTTAGTTTAGTTCTGACTTACCCAAGTACAATGTTTGTATTTTTGCCATCTCTTTCTCCCCCACACACCATCAGATTTGGATACCACATGAGGTATGATTCATATTATTCTTTAGAAATGTATTTTAATAGACAAGCTTTACAATTGAAAGAGCCTTTGAGTTTTGAAAATATCAGGCCTTCAGTGAAAAGCATGTCAGACCACTTTATTGCATGCATTTTTTCCGCAGCAATTTTTCCCAGTCACATTTAATCGTTGCTAAGACTGATTTTTCTTAGTTGATATCGTAATCTAGTACATTTCTTTGAAGGAAAACAAATTCATCCACCTCATGCTGCCAAAACACAATCTAGGCAGTTCCCTTCACAGAATTTCCTTCCAATAATTTTGGGGTAATGGAAGGGATGGAGACTAAGAGGAGGAACTCCCCCCACTGAAGGCAATCCCTAGTAATTTCCTGCCATCCACCTGTATACCCTTAAGTATCTACAAAAACACTATGTGAAAACACATAGGGAATAAACCTCCACTGTAATACAAACCCAGGCTAAACTGGCTTTCAGGTATTTATGTAGGGATATGCAAGCAACCAGTTAGAATGCAGAGCTGACTTCTACCAGCACTAATGGAAATTAAATGCAATCAGCATGGGGGTTAAATACTTCTTAAGAATACTTTTGAATCAGTTACTTCAGCATATGCAAGCCTGTCACTAAGTACTGTAAAATTATGTTAAAACTACAGGAATTAACTCCTTGCTTGGAATCAAATTATAATCTCACCCTTCCTAACACTTTCTGAAAATTCCTTTAAATACATAGACTTTTATGATGAGCAGTAATCAGTACACAAAACCAACAAACCAAGCAAAAAAGCTCGAAACACCTGCATCCACTTTTTTTAAAAAGAGGAACATTACTGAAAATATTTAGAAATATTAAGAGCAGCATTACTGAAAATAATATACACCAACCTTCTCAAAGCTGTCTCAGCATGATCTTTATTTGTGTTTGGTCTTCTATTCTTAGTTAGATATTTTGGGTTTAAACTATAGCAAGTAAGGGTTTCCAGTTGAAAAGATAATGAGAATCAAGATAAGTACTACTGGCTAAAGGGATAGATATTACGGAATTAGATA
>NW_008794211.1:3907374-3932491 GCF_000699145.1 Aptenodytes forsteri
TTAAAGCTTTACTAGCATGAAATCATGTACTATCATAGAAAATTTCCCTCATGGCTTAAAGGTCTGTACCTTATTTAGACGGCAAAACCTCCATTTCGCAAACCCATTTACGTGATTTCTATGAAAAGACTTAAAAAAACCCAAAACCACCTATCTGAGAACAAACAACTTAGTTACCAACCAAACAAAATGCTGTGAGTGAACTACTTTTCCTGATACATACTTTTTGATACTTATACAAACCTTGCATCTGCTATGATCTCTGACAAAATAACTGACTTCCGTTCTCAATCTAAGGTTTCACTATGACGGTAAATGTCTTATATCTAACATTAAAAGTTACTTCAGTCCCATTGCAAGATTGTATAGGTTTGTATGGTCATTAAAACCTGTTATAAAGTACTATCAGACTATTCAGTACTATGAATAAAGGACTTTTGATAGTTACAGGTGCAAAACTTAAATGTAAATAGATGAAAACGTTTCAAAGACGAAACAGAGCAGAACTGTTTCATTTACGGAGAGGCTACAAGAATTCTGCATAAGCTTTTAACCATACTTAACTCCAAACTTCATCGTGACCTTAATGCTATAAAAACTACGTGGAGCATTGGTGTATTAAAACAGCAAAAATATTCAAAGCTAGTTTTGGATTGTAAAGTATACAATTAGAAGACAAAGGTAAGAACTAGATGCAACATCTATGCCATTACTTTCACCTTATAATGCCAACAAGCAAAGAAGCCTACACAGTGGGTGAGGGAAAAGTGTTACTCCTGGAATGTTTGACTTAGACCTTTCAGAGGGCATTTTGCATCCAAAGCAGTCTTCATAGTTGGCAGTTATTTTTAATGACAGAATTAGCTTTTTTTCTTTTTAAAAAAAACAACCACCAAACCAACCAAACATAATCTATACCAGCCTTAGCACATCCTCAAGTATTACACACCTACAACATAATGAATGGTAATTAACTATTAGAAAAAATACAGTCTATTTTGTCTTTGCTAATTCATACAACTCAAGGGTCCAACAAAGATGAGCATACAAAGTTTTACCATGTTAGAAAAGGGAACGTTTAATTCTGAAAACAGATTATGATATATGACACCTCAGTGGAAGCGTTTAGTAAAAGTGGTTTTATTTCATTGTCTCCTACCTGATAAATATTCTAAATGATGTATCGAAATCCATTATCTTCTGGAGGATACTCCATGAGTTTTCGATTTATTGCCCAAAACTGCTCAAATTTATCTGTGAAGGTAGAATTAGATTTTGTTAATACTGATAACATATATTCTTTTTCAGCTAAAAGAGGTAAATGAGACACGACTGGAACAACATGCAAACTTTTCTTACAGAAGTTTGACCTATATGAATTTATTTTCCCCACATTTCTCTTCCCCATTTAGCCTGAAGCCAAAGGTAAGTCATCTGCATTCTCCTTTGAAAACAGTGGTATGGCAACTTACCGAACTGAAAGAGAAAGCAACTTGAATTCATCTCGTATCTCCCACTGTTAGGGAAACACTGGGCCACAAATTATGGATTTCATTACCTCAATTAACAGTGCCTGTTTCTCCACTCCCTGCTGCTATTGGTCCACACTGTCTCAGTTTGTTAAAAACATCTAATTGTTCTTAACTATAGATGAACAATAGGTGTAAAGTATAGAGAAACTAAAGCAGCAGAAAAACTTCTTGAGGGGTTTACATTTCGGTATGTAAATCTTAAAATAATCCGCAACAATGTATGATATAATCAGAAAATATACTGCCAGTTTCATGACACAACCTGAAAATAAAAGTTGATGTTTGAAACACATTTTTGTTAATATTATCCAAGTAACTAGGTGTCCTGATTTTGGCTGGGATAGGGTTAATTTTCTTCCTAGTAGCTGGTACAGTGCTGTGTTTTGGATTTAGGATGAGGATAATGTTGATAACACACTGATGGTTTAGTTGTTGCTGAGCAGTGCTTACCCTAGCCAAGGACTTTTCAGCTTCCCACGCTCTACCGACTGAGAAGGCTGGAGGTGCACAAGAAGCTGGGAGGGGGCACAGCCAGGACAGCTGACCCAAACTGGCCCAAGGGACATTCCATACCATGTGACATCATGCTCAGTTCATAAACTGGGGGAAAGCTGGCCAGGGGGGCCGCTGCTCGGGGACTGGCTGGGCATCGGTCGGCAGGTGGTGAGCAACTGCATTGTGCATCACTTGCTTTGTACATTCTATCCTTATTATTATTGTATTTCAATTATTAAACTGTTATTAACCCACAAGTTTTCTCACTTTTACCCTTCCAATTCTCTCCCCCATCCCACTGGGGGGCGGCGGGGGGGTGAGGGGGAGTGAGCAAGCAGCTGTGTGGTGCTCAGTTGCCGGCTGAGGTTAAACCACGACACTAGGTTTGGTAAAGTAGCCCGAGGCAGCACACCATTTCATCCTGTTCAGACATTACAAGAACTGAATAGTTTATTGCACTTAAAATTTATTAAGGACAGTATAGGTCTAGAGCAGTAAAGGCTTTTACACGTGCAAATCAATTATTCAAATCAAGCAAACAACCAATACCAAAAGTGACAGAAAGGAACATGAAGAGCTAAGATGAATAAAGCTGCTGCGAGCCTTACTGGAGAAGGCAGCTTTAGAAGGGGAAGAGCAAGGGATAAATTTCCTTATAGGCCCTAATTCTCCAAGACACCAAACACAGCGGACGTTTCTTCAGAAGGAACACACAGTCTCCAATTTTCCCTCCTCGGCACAATGTTCAGCCGAGTCTCAAGAAGTCTGGCGGTATAACCGTTACAGAATTCAGCCCCCCTGAAGCAAGGTAAAATTCAGAAATCTATTTGTGGAACAAAGGTTCTTCCCGCTTCCAGAACTGCTGATAAAAATTAAAGCAATTGCAGAAAATTAAAAGAGTCTGAGATTTGCGTCACTCCAGCGTATAGCACAGATGCCTGTCAGTGTGCTAAAAGACATAGTTAATACATATTGCAGGGTTTATAACACATTGCTTTTCCTGACTGAATGTGACACAAGGCAGGAATTTCCAAGAAACCCTAAACAAACTCCTGCCAGGTATTCTGTAGGAGCATTTCCTGATACTTATCTCAGAAAGTACTTCCACACCCTTCTTTCCTGATTAGCAGCAAGGGCCTCTCGACAAGCACTTACCTGAGCTGCAGTCAGCACCACCCGAGATGAGGAGCTGCCTGGACGCAGGGTGCTACCCTATAGCAGGGTGCTACCCCATAGCTCACCGGCTGGGAAGCTCAGCAGGTGGCCGTGATGACCCTGGAGCTGACTGTACCTAAGCAAGCCTGCATTTGGGAACCACAGCCTACGGAGCCAGAGGTTTACTCCTACAATGTCTGACACAAAGAACGACTGCATCCTCCTCACAAACTCTGTCAGTGGGAAAGTGAAGATTTAGCATACTTCCCTCATCCTTGGAGACAGCGTTGAGAACGGCTTACAGCTTTCACTACAGATTGTGTGGACAGGCATCCAACAGTAGGCATTAATCGATTATTCTTCAATTACCACTTCTGACTATAAACTCAGTTGATAAAACTGCTAACCCCATGATAGACAAAACAAAACAATCAAGACCTACTTAACGTAGTGAGCTTCAGCAGACTCTTAAATAAGGAATCTACATATTTGGAGACATCCTACCTGAACAAAAATAAAACAAATATTAATTTCCTTTACTTGTTTAATGCTCATATTACAGTAACTAAGAAAGTTGGGTAAACAGCTTACTGTCTTCAAAATTCAATATTCAATAGAGATGAGCAACATCTTATGGATCAGAAGAACAAGAAATTCTGAACAAGTAACAGACTTACGGTAGGAACTTAAGTATATTGTCCCTTGTGACATATAGGGCAAACAAGCGACTCTTTGAAGGACAAAAAAAGTTAAACAGTGGTAACGTACAGTTAACTCACTTCTATTCTTCATTCCAGCTTCCTCACCTCCCAGAAATCATGCAGGTAATCTTATTTAAGGCAGGTAAACTTACAAATTTATACTTCTCAGATTATTCTCTGAACACTCAGACAATGCTCAAGACAATCTATTGTTGTATCAAGACGTTTAATAGTTTCTGTAGTGTCTAAATATAACAGCAATAACTCTGCAACAGCTGAATGACAAACTTGTTGCATTTTGTAATAAAGTATGTTCGTCAATCCACCTGATATCCCGGGGAATGAAAAACTTTCTAGTAAATTATCTAGACATAATGGAGTCAGACATCTTAAGACGCATCTCCACCATGTGTACAGCACTGTCTAAAGACATCTAAGCTAATTCATCCTCATAATCTTATACTGCTGTCCTCCAGACATCTTTCCATGGATACACTATTTTTACTACAGGAAACTGAGTTGGGTGTAAGAAAATTAACACAAATTTTTAAAGCAAGCAGCAGGAAAAGGCTTTATCCAGTTTGCATACTGATATATATATAATCTGGTAAAAGCTTTTATTAGCATCAGGAGCATTGGCTGAATGCTAGAATCCTAAAGCTCCAAAATACAAAATAAAAAAATAACTGCTTTCACAGAACCCTTAAGACTCAAAGCTTAAAAAAACAAACAAATAAAAAATCCAACACTGCCCAACACCCACCCCCCCAAATCCCCTTGAAAATACAAGCTAAAGAATTCATCGTTCTCCCATTTTTGTGTGTCAGTACCTCCTATTTATGCAAAACAGACTTAAGGAAGTATTAATGCTATGATGAGCTATAAGAACTAATTAGTGCTTTGGCTAGACGGGACTTAAAGACAGAAGGTGCTGGCCGGAAGTTTGACAATCAAAACAAAACAGAGTTTTCATTAAGCCAGTAAACAAAGAAGAGTTCTCTACCTATCAGCAAAAGCACTTCACACACTCATCTCCCTCCCTCGTGAAGAGCTTATGCAGTCTACATGATATCTAAACTCCCCTAACAGTCAAATCTGATTATTTTTGTTTTCCACAATCCATCTGTTTTTAAGAAAGTGCTTGACTGATGTGTTAAAGAGTTTCTGTATTAGCAAAAAACAGTACTTGCAAAAGGCAGATGTTCATATCTGAATAACAATATTTAAATTAATGGCAGTAATATTTAAACAGAAGTGAGATTAGTGACAGTATAAAAGTTTCAGATGACTCTACTAATCATATTTCTTGAACGAGAGAGGATGGTTGCTATATAACTTTGCCTGAAGTGAAATATAAAATACAGGGAGAAAAGTTTTTATATCAAAGATCAGAAAGTTAAACAAATGGATGAGAGATCCAGTTGAAAAATCTATCAGCTAAGTCACTTACATTTATAAATATTCATTTATTAGAAACGCAGTCACTGTATGCCCAAACACCAAACAGACATTATTAGCCTTCAATACTACAGAGATGCAGAGAATCTAAAAGACAGCTTTGAAAATACGTGTTTACATATGTAGAAATAGTAAGAGTTGGCAAAATTACAAGGACTTAATGTCATCCATAACAATAATCTCAGTACACAAATTAATTAAGCAACAAATTAAACCTCAAACATAAATTAACAACTAGAGCGTGTCACATTATGCATTTAATGTTCAGAAATCTCTCACTGAAATTGTTCATGCTTTTAAAGCGTCCTTTAAAAAAGACTGTTAGAGGGAAACACTTGGAGAATTGTCATTTCCTCCATTAAGCAAGACTGGAGATCCTTTAGCAATCACTGAAATTAATCCAGATTGATAACTGCTACATTAAAAAGCTGTTAGTAACTCCAGTCATAGCTTGTTGTTAATAGACAGTAACTGCTGAACTTTTTAATATTACGCAGTTTTAACTAAGGATTAGTCCAGGCTGAAATTTTCAAGGCTGGGCCTCTTTCTTAGGCTGAGACCTGGGGGCAATGTTCTTCAGACAACCAGAAAAATTAGTTTCATCGTGCTGGCATCTTATAGTCATTCTCTGAAACTCAAGTGCTGTCACGCTTCAAACAACTTGAAATTTCGCATGGATCTTGATGTTAGATGTGTCTCTTCTACCCACCTGACTCTATGAAAATGGTAACCAGGATGGATCACAGAGGGTAAAGGGCACTGCTGAAGTGCTTGCAATCAACATATGCACTTCAATGCAGCATAGCTTTAAATCAGCATACACAAAAAATATGGCCAATTATCACAGAATAAGAAATAATATCTACAAGTAACTTGCAATAAGACACAGTGGTCACAGCATATGGCCAGTTAAAATGGAGTTCCCACTGTAGAACAGTGGGCAAAAGAACTAAAAAGATCCACCCTAATCTTTAAATTTATCAACAGAAATATGTTAATAAGGAAATACTTTGTTTCTGTATTTGACACTGATGCAACTGCTATCAGAGTACTGACTCCAGAATTGGGTATATTTCAAGAAGACTGTGGAGAGCACTTCAATAACAGAAAGAATTAATGCAAAAACGAGGGAAAGCTTGTTTACATTCAAAAAGGAAATGGTAATTTATGGCTTTTATCTTCCAATATCTTTTTAGAAAGTCAAAAAAGTGAACAAACAGGTGTAGCCATCAGGGTAGCATACACACACCATTTTTTGTCTGGACTATTAATGGTTTCTTCTTAAAGTCACCTAATTATATAAATAAAATAAAAAAATGCTTGGAATTTAATTGTATCTCTAGCTCTCTGCAAGCAATACCAATTTGCAGCTTGCATAAAAATGTGTCCCATCCTTGAGTTTGAAAAAAAAAAACAACACACAAAAGTGTTGTCTATTCTCAGTGGTTCACCACTGTCTAATAACCATATGAACCATAGAAACGATGCACAGCTAGATGTACCTGGGCAGAACCAACCATAGCATTAACTAAGAGACCAAAGACTCCCCAGCTGATGTATCGGCACAATAGAAAAACTTTAGACTGGAAGTGCCTTTGGAGGGCAAGCTTTGGAATCTAAGCTCCTGCCCCCCCAAAAAAAGCCATCTACACAAAGTTAAATGAGTTTGCTCAAGGCCTTGCCCAGTCAAGTTTTGACTGTCTCCACGGGTTTCCACTCAACCACTTTCACTCCCCCCGCCCTAATATCCCATCAGACTTCCTCCTGCCGCAACTTGTAACCGTTTTCTTTTGTAATTGCCCAACTCCACTGCCAATGGAGGCACGTCTGAGAGGAGTCCGACTCCATCTGCTCTAGAAGCCTTCCTTTCAGGTAGTGGAAAGTGGCTATTGGATCCATCTTCAGCCTCCTCGTCTTCAGGCTAAACAAGGCAGTTCCCCCACTCTCTTCTAATACAGCATATGCTCCAGCCCCTAATCATCCTAGCAGCACTCTGCTGGACTCTTCTGTTTGCCCGCATTTCTTTTGTCCTGGGGTCCCAAAGAGGACACAGCATTCTTAGTGCAGCTTTACAAGTGATGAGCCAAGGGGAAGAATTACTCACCATCTGGCTATATTCTGGGGGGCACAAGGGCTAAAACAGCTCCCTGGTTAATCTTCATTTCTGCAACACCACACAACAGACTTTTCATTCAGCTTGTTGTTCACCATTACCCACTTCCACAAAGCTGCTTCCCAGTCAGTCCCTAGCCTGCCCCGATGTATGGGTTTTTTCCTGTCCCTGGTACAGGATTTTGCACTTGCACCTGTGAGCTCTGGGAGGCTCCTGCTTGCCTACTGCTCCAGCTTGTCACCGTCCCTCTGAATGGCAGATCTGCCCTCCAGTCTATCAACTGCTCCCACCAACTGCGTTTAACTGCTACACCCAGAAAGGAGTCTTCTCAAAATTTAGTATCAATTCTACTTCCACATTGTTTCCAAGAAAACTAAGACTCTACATGCACACACACAAAAGTGTTGTCTATTCTCAGTGGTTCACCACTGTCTAATAACCATATGAACCATAGAAACGATGCACAGCTAGATGTACCTGGGCAGAACCAACCATAGCATTAACTAAGAGACCAAAGACTCCCCAGCTGATGTATCGGCACAATAGAAAAACTTTAGACTGGAAGTGCCTTTGGAGGGCAAGCTTTGGAATCTAAGCTCCTGCCCCCCCAAAAAAAGCCATCTACACAAAGTTAAATGAGTTTGCTCAAGGCCTTGCCCAGTCAAGTTTTGACTGTCTCCACGGGTTTCCACTCAACCACTTTCACTCCCCCCGCCCTAATATCCCATCAGACTTCCTCCTGCCGCAACTTGTAACCGTTTTCTTTTGTAATTGCCCAACTCCACTGCCAATGGAGGCACGTCTGAGAGGAGTCCGACTCCATCTGCTCTAGAAGCCTTCCTTTCAGGTAGTGGAAAGTGGCTATTGGATCCATCTTCAGCCTCCTCGTCTTCAGGCTAAACAAGGCAGTTCCCCCACTCTCTTCTAATACAGCATATGCTCCAGCCCCTAATCATCCTAGCAGCACTCTGCTGGACTCTTCTGTTTGCCCGCATTTCTTTTGTCCTGGGGTCCCAAAGAGGACACAGCATTCTTAGTGCAGCTTTACAAGTGATGAGCCAAGGGGAAGAATTACTCACCATCTGGCTATATTCTGGGGGGCACAAGGGCTAAAACAGCTCCCTGGTTAATCTTCATTTCTGCAACACCACACAACAGACTTTTCATTCAGCTTGTTGTTCACCATTACCCACTTCCACAAAGCTGCTTCCCAGTCAGTCCCTAGCCTGCCCCGATGTATGGGTTTTTTCCTGTCCCTGGTACAGGATTTTGCACTTGCACCTGTGAGCTCTGGGAGGCTCCTGCTTGCCTACTGCTCCAGCTTGTCACCGTCCCTCTGAATGGCAGATCTGCCCTCCAGTCTATCAACTGCTCCCACCAACTGCGTTTAACTGCTACACCCAGAAAGGAGTCTTCTCAAAATTTAGTATCAATTCTACTTCCACATTGTTTCCAAGAAAACTAAGACTCTACATGCACACATAGTTCTGCTGACTGGTGAGCAATTTTAACCAATTTTATAAAAAGTTAAATTTTGTGCGGTATGCTTCAAGCATGAAGCAGCTTTGTTGATGAAAGATAAATATTTTAAACATTTCAAAACTAACTGTACCATGCGATTCAGAAACAGTATTTACAGCTGGTTACTCTAATTTCTCAGCTATTTAAAGACCTGTCTCTAAATGACTTTAGGCCATCTAAACTCAGTGTTCTTATTTTTGTACAATAAAAACACAGATAATTACGATTATCAAGGATTTCAGGAAGACTCACACATATTTGACTACTACAGTCCAGTGCCAGTCTTTTTGAGAACACAGTTTGAAATACTGGTATGGCATTATTAAAACGTAAGATATTTTTTTTCTTTTCTATTTTACACATTGCCACCACCCACAGTTAAAATATGGCTGCTATTAAAAACTTAGGTTACTTCAGTATTTTGACAGATCATGGTATGTAATACAAATCCACAACTGAAGAGGGCACACAAATTTACTAGTCTTTTCAGACTATCTTCAGGCACGAGTAACTATCAGATATGGAGAGATAGGACCTTAGGAACTGTTTTGACTTAATGTAAGTGACAGAAGCTAGCTACAGAAATACATGGAAATATTCTTCACGTCACAGATAGCAAAGTAACAACATTCAACATGAATGTACATATCTGAAGTAGTCATAATTTTGCCTTGTAATTACACAACAGTCATTACCTGAAATATCTCCACTGCATGATGTGCCTGTTAATCTTACATACCCTCCAAATTCACATTCAGCTGGCGTGTTACTACATAATACCACAGGAAAGCAGTAGAGATTGTAAAATTTGAAAGTAAAAAACAAACAGGTTTTACTTGGCCTGTCCATGCTAAATAAGACATGGAATCACTGCAAAAGTAAACATCATGCTAACTAGCTCAAGTACTAATAATAGTCAAGTACAGTGGTATGGGCCTCAAGGTTGGCTACCTAGGTCTGTCACTCCCTTTGTAGTACTATTATCATGTAAATGAATTAAATCAATTCAGCTCTGCCTGCCTATATGCACTATAACAAATTTCCAACAGCAGTGTTTACAACCAGAGAACAATTAGGAGAAACTTCCTTATGTATAGTTAGCTGTAAAGTCTAGTTTAAAAAAAAATATTAATTCACAAGCCACACTATAAATTGAGCTACGGATGCAACCCAAGAAAAAAGCAGGGATCCCTCCCCTAATGCTGTACAGTGAGGTTTGAGATCAGTATAATTAACACATTTACTTTTATGCTATAACTTATCTATTAGTTTTTATAGCAAAGTAGTGTTCTGAAGATAAAGAAATAAAAGCATATTACTTAAGTTTTGCAGGTTAACAGGACATTTTGAAAACTGTATGACAAAGCAGCATTTCACTCTTCAGATTATCTATCAGATCCAAAAACGCCTTTCTCCCCCGTTTTCTTTTAATACACACATGGGAGCCATACCTTACCAACATTCTTTTCACTTGTTTAACGTACTCACGAAACAGAAGTTTCACTTTAAGTACACTGTTTCCTTAACACCACCTCCATTCACTTCTAAGTCATCAATTTATCTGGAAAAGGTTCACGGGAAGAAAAATCATCAAGATGGGCTACTTTCTTTCCTTTATTCAAATATGAAAATGCATACATCCTACCAAATTTAAGCTTTCTGTGTAGCCTAAAAGCAGGTGATCTCAGTAGGTATTGTCACTTAAGCTAAAAAGAAAGCTCTGATGACTATTAAACAAAAATGTGTAATCAATTTTTGAAACACATAACCCACAGGTTATGTAGGAATAGAGCAGCAGGGCTTGTTACAGATGTCCCTGAGTAAGTCAAAGGGAAAAGGACTCCTTACAATTTTACCCATCCTCCAGTTCTCTGCTCCAAGTCTAGATAGCCTGACTATTTTAATACCTTCTTTGCCTCTGATTATGCTCTGTTTATATACATGAAAATAGAGCAGCATATCTCCATATAACTCTCTAACCTGCTTTGCTTTCCCTGTACTATGCTTTTTCTAAAATACAGCTTTTCTAAAAAGTTAAGGAACCTTTATATTAATGCATCTGTCAAATTCGTGAGTTTACTAGCAGAAAGTAATTTAGAAGCATTTAAAATTGCAAAGTAAAAAACCCTCAACAACTAAAGAAAGTTAATTTTAAAAATGAAGTCTGTTTTTTAGAGGTAGTTTACTTTGAAATTTAGTTAGACCTTATACATCTTTCAGGAAATGACATATTTTGAGGTGGAGGGGAGGAAGGAAAGCAGGAGGCAGTAAAAAAAAAAAAAAAAAGAAGGTTCTGCATCAGTTACACCTAAGTAAAATAGATTTAGAGAAATACAGTCAAAGATTCTCACAATCTGAATCCAAGTTTACCAAATATCTGAAAAAACTACGGAAGACAGGAGCAGTGGAAGTAGAGAACCAGCTTATGATTTGGGTTGAAGATGAAAGGCACACCTGCTTCAGCAGGAAGTCTGGAAGGTGGCTATATTTCTGAAGAAATGGTAACATTCCAGGAGGAAGAGAGTCAAAATGAGGACAAAACACAAAGCCCTTGAAACTGCAACAGGTAGATAAATTCAAATTCTCCAACATACATGAATAGATTATACGGTTGGCAGACTACCTGTGCCAAAGATGCAGAGACCTCCAAGCTTGCTCCCTCAGAGTTTAATGGTTTTCATTAGACACATGAACATCTAACACAAGATGGTGAAAACACTATAAAGCATCTCTCTCTCTCTCTCTCTCTGTGTCTACCTATCTCTAGACAACCTCTTCTCATGGCGGAGACTTCAGTATAAAGTAGCATTGTGAGCGCTGGGTTACATTTTGCTTTCCTTCCTTTTCTGCCTTCGTGCAGTTCATGCCCTCGTTTGAGACCCACTGATTCTCATCGGCCTCACGAACACAGCAGCTCTGCTCTGCCCCTTTGTTGAAAGCGGAGCAGAGAAAGCCAAGGGGGTAATTCAGGCTGCCATCAGTTCCCCACCTTTGCACTGCGACAAAGGGCAGCTATGCAAGCAGGCACCAGGCCAGCACTGAAGAGTAACAAGGCAAAAGCCAGTTTCGGGGAGATGACAGTTTAGAATCATGGTACTGCACCCATACGGGTGGAGCATTAGTTTAGTCATTTGTGCAGAAAGGGTAACAAGCCAGTAAACACTGCAGAACTAACACTGAAGTCTAGGTCACAATCCATTACCAGAAAAAACACAACCAGTCATACCCAAAACAAAAACCACCACCACCACCAATCATCCCTGGGAAGGCCTGCTCTGATGCATCTGATTCATTCTGCAGGTCCAGCCCATCTGAACCTAGCCCCAGCTCAGCACCAAAACAGTGCTGGGCTGATTTTGTGCAGAGCTATCTGAATCTGTCTACACCACACCCCCAGGTTCCATAATATCAGCAACCCCGATGTTCGGTGTATGCCATGCTGTCTTAACTCCAGAATAAGCAGGTATTGACACTAATTCTAAGAAAACTTGATGCATTTCCCGAAATTTTTAACTGCCAGCCCAGGAAGGTAATGACTTTTTTTTTTTAATCCTCTACAGATAGAACGTGGCAAGATATTACCATTTTGGTAGCAATACAGGGAAGAACAAAAAATGATGGCTTTGAGATTTAAGAACTAATGGCTTGTTCATTCATTCTCCTGTTAAATTCCTGAAGATTTTCTAAGTACATATTACCTAATTTAAGTTTCAAATGACCAGCTGAGATTACAGATTTGTTCAGCTGCCAAAGCATGATCATCTCGGACTGAGGTAAAGAACAGCATTGCTCCCACCAGTTCTCTACAAAGAGGAGAAACATACATATCAAACCTGAGTGGGCCATGTGTACACAGCACAAAAGAGATGCTGATAATGTATGACGCTGTTTCTTTTTGGCAGTTCAAACATTTCTAAACAGGAATGTGATAACCCAGAAAAAACACAACTTCTGCCCTCAAAAACCCAGGGCTGGTTTAGATATGATTTAGAAAGAAATGCAAGAAAACACAGGCCTGATTCTGTCAGTAAGACAAGAAAGATAACACATGCATTAAAAGATAAAATATTGCATATTCTGAATGTTTGCAGGATTTTTCTCCTTTAATAAGAACACTTCAATATGGCCACTTAACTTTTAGTAAGCCCTACAGTATGAATGAGCATTACATTCTTTTTCCATAATATTTTCAGTAAAATAATGACTTCATTATATTTTATAATATATAAAGAAACCTTAAAAGTGGCCATGAGTTTTTACTGTTTATTTCCCCCCCTCATGTATCAGAAACATCAAGTCTAGTCTTTGCTGGTTATAAAGGATGCCTGTGAAAATTTCAGGGTATGGTTGCTTATGTCTCTCTACAACTGATGAAAAGCAGCTGTGTTAAATCTAAAACCCCTCCTTTATCAGAACCATTACATACTGAAGTTATAGATATCAATTCTTTGAACCATGCAAAAAATATAGCTCTCCCCCTGAAAACAGTTGAGATTTCATTTGATCCTGAGTCATCACTAGGCCCACAAAGTCTTAATGTTTCAAAGCTGAAAGCCTTTGTTTTTCCACACAAAAGGCAAGAAGAAAAAACCACCCACTTGAAAATCCTCTTTATCCATGATAAAAATGGCCATAACACTGTTAAAGCAAGAACAGTAGTAACATTTTCCATCAATTCTGACCAAAGAATTTTAACAACTCTTACAGAGGAACAGAGGTCAGTATAGCTATATAGCCTGCCTTTATCGCTTCCCTACCACAGTCAGACACCCATGACGCTGGTCAAAATTAGGGCAACTCAGATGTACCCCTCCCAGAGCAGTGTTCTAGCTAAGAAATACCTGGTTTATGGATAAAAATCGGCTAACTGAAGTCTGAAGAACAAGCAAAACCACAGTACAAGCAATAGACGGAGAAGTATGTTTACCTTCCTGATTTGGTAGCAGATTAACACAAAACCAGAAATGGTGGGAGGAGGGACATAAAGGTTGTTATGAATACATACCAGCTGTTACCAGCACAAGATTTTGCCACAAATTCACTATTACAGCCCTTCCCCTAAAACTGAAAAGTTTCTCATGCTACCTGTTCAAGTACTTCCTTCTTAGCAGAAACTTTTATACCAAATTACACTTGTAATTGGTAGTTACATTTCTCCAAACAAGCAAAATTGGATTTTTTCCAAAAACATAAGTTTAATACGTATCCTGTAAGTATTGCTATCACTTGTTAAACGAGTAACACTTCCCATATTTAAGAATTGAAGAAAATTTTCTGAAGTTTCACAGAAAAAGAAGACTGCAGATGTATCATTACTTACAAGGCAGTTATCACAAATGCTACTTTCTTTTCTTTTTTGTGGTCATTCATTCTGTTTCATAAAGAGGTTTAAAATTATTACATCTCAAATGAAAGCCTATAAAAACATACTGAAAGATACAACATGCTTAAAAAGAGTTTTCTTGGTTTCACAAGCTTTTCTTGTTTCTCTTTTATGAAGAGCTGAGAAATTAAAATTAGCATTTGAAAGTATTCAAAAGATTGTTTAAACTTCTCATTTAGGTGTCAGATTCCACAGGTGCGATTTCTCATTAAATACAGTGAAACCTTCTTGAAATCAACCTTACTAGGCAACCTCTGTTATTAACATTATAAAGCAAAACAGTAAAATTCTGGTTTCCCTACAACTGAAGATACTCTTAGACAAATAATCAACTAAAAGATAGAGCCTAAGATGAGCACAGAAAGAACACACTGCGTATCTGTTCTCTTACCTTACGTATTGAGGGTATCGAGGTTCTATAACTTCTGGTTAAGAAAAGAACCTTAACTCATACCATTTCATTGCGTAATCAACTCTTCTGCCATTATTATACTCATAACTCATTATACTCATATTATAACTCATGTTAGAGGTCTTTTAGTTTTAATTTTAAAAAGCATTAATAAAAAGAGCACATAAAGTGCACTGCTGGGAACACTTGAGCACTGGGACTAAGTGACAGGATTTCTTTTTGCAATAAAGCTAGTAATTCTTGAAATAGAAAACAAAATTATGCTGGCACAGCATTTTGCTTCTCCCGAACTAAACTGCTTGCAAGAAAAATACTATTACAGCAGAATACCTTTTTTCCACAGAATTATTAAAATTGCTGTTTAAATTGACTTGTAACAATGTAAGCTTTAAGGAAACATCTGGTTTTATACCAATTCTGACTTTCAGTGGACCAGAACTCTTTATTCAGTCAGTTTGCTGGCTAATATCTATACAAAACAGAATCTCTCAAGAAGTACTTTGAATTGAACCAGATAAAGTGCAACTTCTTACCTGATAAATTTTGCAGGCATGTACTGCATCCCTCAAGATCTTACCACTCAAATGGCAAATTAAGATAATACCTCAATTTCTAACTCTCTCCCAATTACATAAAAAATAGAAACCAAAGCTTCTAATAAGCACTCAACCTTCAAAATTGTTACAGGAATTCCTTTAATATGAAAGGCAGTACCACTAAACCAATAAAAAAAGTTTGGAAAACCCACACACATTAAATACACGTATTAAACCCAAACTAATTTGGAATCTCACTGTCTAAAGCAAACATATGCCTCAAGTCTTCTTCAAAGCTTCATTCAAAGCTTCTCCTGTTTCATTTAATTTTCCATATAAACAGAATTAACATCTTCCCATGTAAGTGTTTAGTATTTTGTATCTCAACATAGAATAAACATCTTCATGCTTACAGCTTCCGTAAAATAAATTTACCAGTAATAACATAATGACAGCTTCAGGAGATGACGAAAATGCATTGAAAGTGGCATTACCACCCATTCCAGGTAGCAGTTTCTGAAATACTTAGAAAGCTTTTCAACTTACAGGCCTCTAAGAACCATGATAAGAAAGAAGAGACACTAAAACCAAAAGAAGTTATATTTTTGCACTACAGTATAGATTCATGACATCTGTGCAAAGTAAGAACACTAATTATTTTAGAACATCCTGTTCTGAATTATTTTGCTGGCTTTTTCAAGTCAACACTTATCTCTGCAGAATCTTTGTGAAAGCCATGGTAATATGAGCAACAAAAAAATCTAAATTTGGCAGAGGGAAAAGTAAAATTATTAATCTACTGGGCAACTTTATGAAAGTTTACCTGTATTGTTTATCAGTGACAATCCTTAAGCATAAACTAGAGACAACCACCTTTTTTACTTCACAGGCCAAGACAGTTAATACTGAACAACACTTACACCCCAGGTGTCTCCCAAATAAAGAACATCAGTTGCACAAAAGTACACTAGACAACATTTATCTATTTGTTTTGTTTTGTTGCTAGTTTTGGTTTGCTTAGACAGAGTCATGACCCAACTGAGTTCCTCAAATAACTCAAGCCACATTTGGATTATCACATAAATGGTGACTTCTGGGAGGGGGGGGGGGGGGGGGGGGGGGGGGGAATCAACCTTTTCCATGACATTAGACTAAAATTCTGCAGAACAATGACATTTTATATCCTGTATCATGACTAAAATTTGAAGAAATTATTTACTAGCATGCTAGAGCTAAATATAATTAATACTTGATGCTTTGTATTTACCATTCTGTAATCCCATCCACAGTTGCTTATGATCCTTTTTTTGCATCTCATTGATGACTTGACTTTTGTGCTTTAAAGCATCTGCTTCTTTTATACAAGCCATAAAATGAGCTTCAATCACATCCTTAGAATGGCAGGGCAGAAGATCCTTTTCTGGAAAATTCTATAAAGAGAAAAGATAGATCAAGAGAAATAAATGCATCACACATCTTAGAAGATGAAGATTAAATGATAATTTTAATCAGGTTTATATTTATACAAAAGCAGCACACTGGAATCTTCTACTTATGGAAGAAGGTAACAACCATTCTCTCACTCTGCTGACAAGAAAGGTTTTACAGTGAAAAACATTTCAGGAAAAATAAAAGTTGAACAATTTTCTGTAAAACCAGAAATTACTCTAAATCATCCAACCTCAACTTGATAAATACATTTAAATACATCAGTGGATACATTTAGGCCCTTACATCCAAAATTCAGGAAATGAAGAGTTCTAACATGTCTTCAAGCAGATGTTCAATTCTCTGGCAATGAACAGGAGAAAAGGGCGAGAAGTAAGTGACAAGCACCCAATTCCTACTGACCCTCAAAAGCAGCTTAGCATGCATTTCTATGCAGGCCTTTGAAAAATGTTTCCTCCAGGTATCAACATCCACGTATATGAACTATAGCATATATGCCACTTACAAACATTTTTCCTTAGAGATACTGGAAATCCTTGTCAGCTCCAACTTTACCTAATACATGTGCCTATTGCTAGCCCGTGTGACCTGATTTCCTCTCTCTTATTCGGTTAGAGTTGGCGCACTGCATTCAGCATTGCAGATGCACAGTTACCATTCCTCAGGTGACTTTTATCCCCTCAGTAAGTGACAACTACCTTTCCTAATTCATTTATTGAGGAATTATAGTAGTAAATCTTGTTCAGGTACAAAAAGATTTCTTTGGAAATTAACTAATCAGAAGTTCAGCATTGTATAGGTATACAGTTAGGGTTGTTCTTCTGCTAATTTTTCTTTTATCAACACTTAGTATTACTTGCCATATTACAATAATACAAGCATTCCGTATCACAACCTTTAGTTTTCAAAGATTTAAAAACCCAGCATGTTTTGTACCCTCCTTATTCATCTTCTTTTCACAGCTTATGACCATGCTGAACAGTGCAAACCCCCAGAGCCAAACCAGAGTGGCATCATTAGTACTCCCCTTCATAACAAGAGCTTGCCATGTATTTTTATACTTTAATTCTCATCTGTTATTCCACAAGAGGACCCTTCCTCTTAATCCATTACAAATTGGCTATTTAAAAAAGCTTTTGTGAAGGACTGTCAAAACCATTTTGGAAATATAAGTACATATAATGGGATATTTTTCAAAGGCTTTTACAACATAGTTAACATGTCACAGTAGGAGCAATATAATGCTGGAAAAACCCATACCTTCCCTCCTCCACATAAAACCAGGAAAAATAGTGAAGGCTGCTTCAAACTACAGGAACTCAAAATATCCAAGAACTACTAACAGTTGGCAGTATGAAAGGGAGCTGGGGATTGCCTTACCTGAAGGAAATTCTGAGGACAAGAATGATAGTTCCCTCCTCATTAGGTTATTGTAAAGAGCTGGAAATTAAATAATGGAATTTCATATCATGATTCCTCCTTATGACAGTGAACCCACACTCTGGAAACTGTGGAGCAAAAGGATGAGTATCTTCCAAAAACGGAAGTATAAAGGGAAGAGAAGACTGCTAATATCTTTTCCACAGAAGCATACACGGTTTGGTGTTAAATTCACAAAGGGAGTGCTATTGTTACTTAGGACTGATGTATGTAGAGCTGACTAGAAATCTAAGGACAGAGATAAAGCTTGTTTCTCATACGAGGATGGCCAAGTATAAAGACATTAGAGAGGACAGAACAGAAAGGAAAGCTCTCCTTCTAGGGTAGATCTCACTCCCTTTCTCCCCTACAAAGCTGAGTGTCTCAGCATAATTGGGCCCAAGATGAATGGAACACATTACTGGGATTGTTACTCGCCAGCTGACGTGTATAGGCCTGTAAAATACCTTTAGAAGTTTAACTTACTTGCTCAAATAAAAGTAGTAAAGTCTGGTAACCAATCCAGAAGAACAGAACAGTCAGAAATAGCATACTTCGAGATCAAAAAAGTTCTTTACGTGCAAGAATTCAAAATGAGACACTGGCATCCCTCAAAAAAAGATGAAGCAGTGGAATGTACCTAATGCCAAGTAATACAAGAACCTAGAAACTGACTTTCACAGTCAAAAGCTGAAGTTTTAGCTAAGTTTATGAAAACAACAGTTTTGTTACAACTGTTTTGTTACACATATGTTGAAATATACTGAACTGCAGGGGTTTTTTTTGGACATTCCTGTCTTTCTACAGGTAGGCATCTCCCTGCTGACTTTCTTCCAATGAATTTCAAATTACAGGGAATGTCGCTCCCTGGGGATGTGTTCCAGACAACATACACAGTGTGGTCTGCAAAACAGCACGGAGATATTTAAAATTGGTCAAAGCTAGCTAAGCTAGTGGAAAGAATCTAGCCACAGTAGTACAAAGGTATGGCGTGATTCGTTTTCCCAGCTTCTAAGGGATAACACTGTGGAAGACTGGAAAACACTCCTACAATCTCAGTGCTGTCGACTCTTTTCTTTAGAAGAAAAATACTGACACATTTCTACGCAGTACTGTGAGTAGAAGCTGAAAAACCTAAACATGAAAGTGATAACTTAGAAAACAACACTGCTGCATCTACAAGGGGCAGATGAAACAGTTTCACCTACGTGAGACTACCAACAGAAAATATGGCATCCCCACTGATTCATAAACTAGGGCACAGAACAATAAGTTTTATACTTAAATATAGAACATGTATGCTTATATTTTTTTTTTTTTAATTCTACTTGCATTCTTTCTACTTGTGGAAATAATGATCAAATGTAAGTAACTTTATTCAGTTCCCTGACGAGACAATTGTAAACAAGCTTGTAGCCACCCCTGGCTATGCAACTATGACATTTGCATAAAGTTTTAATAGATCCCATAAACAATTTTAATTCAAGTACTCTTATTGGTGATGTCTTACTCCCTCCATGTTCTGTATCTTCGAAAGAAAAGTTATTAAGAGTTGACTCTGATTTTCTTAGCTCAAGTAGTACTGGTTTTGTTTCACATTACCAGTAGACACTTGCAGCACAAACTTGGTCATAAACAAGCAGGTATCATCTGTACAGACAGGAGCACTAAATGACCTCTCACATAAAACTTCGAAAAATATCGCAAGTAATTTCAACAGTCTGGTTTCATAACTCCATTCCACCCATTCCTAATCTATTAGTTCTAGTTCACAGAACATCTGTTTATACTGTGACAGTCTAGTTGCATTAGGCCACGTTTTCAGAAAATTACACCAATAATACGGCGTTAGAAACTGTAAGGAACATATCCAGTGACAGGGGGAGCATCCATGTATTTGTGTTTAGTTACCATCAGTGGTCTTTTTTTCAAAAAAGATTAATTTTAAAAACCCCTCATTTATACTTCTGGCTTCCACAATGTCTCCTAGCAGTTCCACAATTTATCCATATGCTACATGGAAAAGTACTTCCTCTGCACTCCACCTGACCTGATTTTGAGCTAAGAAAACCAAGACGACAGCTGTTGTTATACTAAAACAGATGCAGTCTCTCCTCCTCTACATCAGGTCATGGGTGGAAAGGCAGGCACCAGCAGATAAGGGCTTCAGCAGAAGGAGAACACTGGCCTTTCCCCTGGCACACCTGATTTCCTCTCCTGCTACCATTTCCAGAGCAGTTCACCACCTCATATCTACCGCCCAAAATCTGGAGAGTTGGTTACCACGCTGAGAAGATGAATAGTGCTAAGCATGCCACAGAGTAGCATGAGATGAGTTTACTGGGAAGGGATAGAGTTTCCCTCCTCCCCATAAAGCCACACCTGGGTAACAAAACCAACTTCCCAGACTACGGCTTCTCATGATTCTCAGACCTTAGTGCTCTGTTCAAGCTCGTCCTTCTATGACTATTTAAGGCAAGTGTATTTCATCTATAATAGAGATATAAATACATGTTATTTTATTGCATACCAGAAGTATAAATAAATAAACTGTTTCTTCAGTGCAAACAATAAGTGTATTTATTATTTGGTCTGCATATATAACAGGAGGACAATTACAAGTATCTGTCAACTTTCAAACTTCTGCTGAACAGAAATAAACTTTTTTCATGTTTTTATCTTTAAACAAAGAAAACTGATTGGGGGGGAGGGTGGGGTGGGGGAAGTTAAAAATCACTCCTTACAGATGTTCTTGAGATATCTGTTGTTGAATGCATGCTTTGGTAAAAGAAAGGAGAAAGCCATAACAGCAAAAGTTAAACCCCAGAAAAGTCTAATACTGTTCAATTAAGCCAAATAAAAATTATGGCTCTTTGAAGAATAACTACACACAAATGAAAAGAATAATCCAGGCAGGAATCCCACACCTAAACTATTTAGCTGTAAGAAACTAACACATGAAAATGTCTTCAATATTTTTATATACTTTGATATACTTCAGTTATGTTTTGACTTTAAGGATTAAAAGGGGTTTATTTAAATAAACTTTCAGATTACATCAAAAACAGGAAGAGAGATTAAGCAGGTGCTTAATCCAAGGTGCAATATTTTTAAAAATTAAATTACATCAGCTTTTAAAATAATACTGCCTTAGCAGTAAATTGTTTCTGCTGATCTTTAATGTACACCTTTGAGACAAACTTAAATTAGCTGATCTTTTGGCAAGCAGCAATATAAGGACATTACTACATGAAACTGAAAAGCACTGTGGTGCTGCAACTTATTTCTCAAGATGGCTCTACTTCAGGATGGCAACATCCACACACTGCCACTGTTAATCTCCCAGAGCTCTCAGAACGTGTAACGATTAAATCATGATTTATGAAACTAGACGCCCTACAGTTTCTTCAAAACACTCTGGAAGTTTCTTCATCCCAGCTCTTTCTGACACGTGTCAGACAGAAGTGTAGCAATTACAATGGTGTCAAAAACATCCCCAACTTCAGATTCAGTCAGTCAGTCATTTTAAAAGTTTCAACATGTGGAAATAGATATCATAAGAATGTATGATTTCAGTGCACACTTCCAAAAAGAATCAGACTATTCCTGTTAGCAAGGCCTTTACTAAAACATCTTCAAGAGAAGAACTGTTTGAATGAAACTGCTTCCCAGAATGCTTTTCATTTAATCTCAAATCTCACACACTAAAGTCAAGACTATCAACCTAGTGTTTTCCTTTGCAATAGTTTTCTTATTGCATTGTTTCTTTTACAATGGAGAAATTAAAGTTTCAAAGTTAAATACCACGATTCCTAGTTCTGATTTTGACTTCAAAACATACCTGGGATTATCGTCTCAATGCATTTCAGAGCATGAAAGAATCCTGCACCAAAGCTAACCCTGCGCAAGTACTCTTCTGAGCAAAGATCAGAAGCGCTATGAAGTCATACCTAATGGTTTTACAGTGTGTAATCAAAATAACATCTCTCCTGTGACTAAGCTGTCACAAGACCAAACTCACTTCACTCAGTTCTCTAAAGGGGACCCACATGAAGTACAACGGCATTACCTGACTTCAAGGATTTTTACAGTATCTCATATCCATGCTCATGTGCCTAAAAGGATGAGCACTTCTCAATCTTCCCAACCTTCAGTCAACTCAAACTGACTGAATTAAAAACATTATAGAAAGCTCTTCCCTTATATCCACTCAATTGCACTGACATAGTCTCATAACTTATCTTGAAAAACAATTTTGGATTTTCAGATTATAATAGAATAATTTTCAAGGGAAAGTCATTTGAAAGCACATACAATCTCATGGAAAAGAGCTGTAGATTTACAGAAAACTTTAGACGATTCCTGAAGAATGAACATTCTCCCCTTCACGTCATACCATTCACTTATTTACAAAATAATTATGAAGCCTTTTCCTAGCTTCCAAATTTCATGTAATCCCACACTCACTTGTTCTTAACTAAAGATGTATTTCAATTTTACCTTGAAATGCACTGTGATGCTCCAAGGAAGGGCTGTATTTGATGCATGGAGATCAAACAGCAAACCAATTGGGTAATGCCTAAAAATGAAGAGATATTAAATGAACATAAAAGCTGTGCATTTAATTCTACATGCAACAGTTAACATACCTGCATTTACATGAAAAAAAATAGCTGTTTGACTCCCACAATTAACATTCATTATTGCTTATTCAGAAAAGTTATATAGGCAGGTATAAATGACTGACAGTTTCCAGCAGAATCAAGTCTGGAATTTGTGTGTTCAATATCTAAACCAGTGGTCTCCAAGCTGTGCCCACAAAACACTGCTAGTTTTGCAACAGCATAAGTGGCCTACAGCTGCTCTGTGGAATCCTTCAAAACAGTCTTTTTAGTTAAAAAGCTTGATAATGGTAGGAATAGCTGGTCTGACAGAAAAGTATATCTGCTTTCAGATATTTAAACGCCATGGGCTTATACCACATTGACCCTTAACATCTCTTCCCTCTCCCACCTGCCTGATGCCACTATGGAGAATGTAGTAAAGTGAAAAAATGACATATCTGTAAAAGGGCTGAAAGAGGATAGATCAAGATGAACTCTGTATCTTTACTATCAAATTAAGAAGAATGGAAGGGGAGAAAAAAGATTAATTGGAGTTTTGTATTTCAGTAGTATTCTGGATTAAAGGAGTTACACAAAGAAGCTGCTTCCTCCAAATATTCACTTCTGTCTTATAGCTTTGTCTCCTTTAAATTCATTAGAAGATACAGCCTCCAGCAATATAAGGAATATGTATCGCATACACAAAACTTCCACAGGCACTCTAAAAAGGTCTTTCTGCAATTTTCTCACAAGCAGACACTGGCAAAATTTTTGAGAAAAATTTTTTTTTTTTTTTGCATTCAGCATGCCAAGCTCCATTCTCCTATCTTTCAAAAACCTTAACTAAAAGAGCCTTACTAGCTTTTCATCCTACAAAGAGATAAACACACACTTAACTGTAAACTCAGTAGCTTCACTGAATTAAATGGGACTGATCACAGGACGCAGAGCCAAGCACGTACATAAGTTTTGAAAATCCAGAGAGCAATAACCAAGAGCATTGCTCTAAAAGCACCTGTGCCGAGCCAATTTCCTGACCTGCTGAACTCTCACACAACAGTGCTTTAGCACCCTCTACGGGTGAGCTAACCCCAAAGCTAAGACAAAGTCACTGCAACAGCAAAATAAAAACCAAACCAAAACAGTACTACAACACTTGAACTTACCTACTGCATTTGTAACTTCTTAAAAGAAAGAATAGGGGGAAATATCAAGAAAGCATCTAGAACTGTGTTTTCCTGACAAAGGGAATAAAGAATATAGAAAATGCATATCCAGATTTATTCCAATTCACTGCTAATGCTCAAGTTTTTACCACTAAGACTTTTTACTACTAATTGCCAATCATGTCTTGAGTACTTCAACAGGGATTCAGTAAGAGTTCTATGAAAGAGTGGTTTTCCAGGTGAGCTAAGTAACAAAAATCAGATTTCCTTTGATAATTAGATGAACACAAACAATGACTAAGTTACTTTCAATTTATACAACAAAATAGATAGCTACGAAAAAAAAAAGCATCGGTTCTTGGCCTACCTCTGTATTTTCTACCCAGTTCAGATTACAAAATGAAGCTCGTGTACTCAAGCTTTCTTCAGAAAAATCCTTCTGCTTTGCACAGTTGATAGATGGTTTTTAGTTTGAAAGAGGCCAGCCCTAAATTAATTTTGTTCCACAGCAGAACACATGAGATTAACGAAGACAATAGACCATGAGAGAAATTGTTTTCTATTCAGAAGCACAGCTTTCCATTAAGAGCAAAGTTCACAAGAGGAGTGAAGCAATCCCAAGATACAAGATATGTCCTACTTCAAATTCCAGTTCTCACACACTGGCATTTAATCTGAAGCCAATAGAAGCCTTAAGTAATGCCTGTACATAATGCTGTGTTTCACTTATTTTTGAGATATAGTTACAAGCATTTTTTAAGGGTCTGGAAACAATAGCACTCCATATAACAATATCAAAGCTATTCTTTATATTTCCCCCATAATAAAACCTGGTTTCTTAACCAGGATAGAGAATTAGAGGAGGCACAAAGAGAGAAGCTGAGAAGAAAAGAGGACTTGTCAATCTGTACATGGAATAAAAAACACCCAACATTTCCTCACTCCATTCTTAAGCAGATACACAGTATCTACCTTGTGCTATGAGCCAGTATTCCCTCATTAAAGGTCTTGCTTCCAGTGGTACTATTGCAATAGTGTTTCTGAACTTCTATTTGAAAAATAGGCATTGCAATTAAAGAAATACACAAATGGCCTCTAGAACCTACAGTAACCAGGACAACAACAACAACAGAATTCAAAAACCCAAGAGAGCCAGTTAAAGATTTGCCCCCC
>NW_008794211.1:3933006-3946070 GCF_000699145.1 Aptenodytes forsteri
AGATGGGGGGGGGGGGGGGGGGGGGGGGGGGGGAAATCAAAGAGAAAATGTCTAAGAGACCACAAATCTTTTTTTACAAGTTGCTAGAATAATGATTGGTTCTGGAAAGTCTTCAATCTACAGAAGTGTAAAAGCACCTTGACTTCCAGCCATTGTCAGTTTATTACTGCTTTTATTACTATACAGAAGGTGGTTTCAGAGTGTGAGAAAAGTCCTGGAAAACACCACGTTAAGTACTTAAAATCCTTTCGGAAGTGACAGATGGACAGTAAGGAAAATTAATTACTACTTTTCCTAACAATTTCTTTCTGAACCCAGGACAGAAAGTGACAGCATGATTTGGTAGGTTGTTTTCAGACCAGAATAATTTACTGTGGTAATTCAGTAAGACATGTCACATGAACTGATAAATCCAGGACATAAAAAATGCTCCAGAACTGTCTGGGGTACTTAAGTGTATCAAGTGGCCAAAATCTGGTGTTTAGGTATTTCTATGAACAAACGTCTCATTGAGGGAAATTTTGGCCGCATTGGAAAACAGCCTCACCTTTTCATTTAGTATTCAGTAAGAAATAAATTTTTCTTAGATCTTTTAAGCAAACACTAGCATTTTCAAACAATATGTCAGCTATGCCTGATCAAATGGTGCTTTGACCTTTTGTTTTCCACTGACTCCTGATTAGGAAGGGTCAAGCATCCATCTCGTTGGTACTAGAGAGACACCTATGCAACTACCAGGGCTAGAGCACAATCCACAGAAAGGGGACGGAAACTCTGCTGAAGGCCATGTGCAAGTGCTCACATAGGATGGTAACAAGCTATAGGGTGTCATCCCCTAGCATCTGCTGAAGAAACCACCCCTGGCACATCAGAGGCCTTCACTCCGGCAGAGCTCCTGAGAGAGGATGCAGCTCTCCAGGTCTCAAGCTGCCAGGAGAGCTTGGGACCTCTCCTAAGGGCTGGGGCGAGCAGAGGACATGTCCTTGTCTAGAGGAGGTGCATGTTAGTGGAGGAGCTGTATCACCAAGTTAAGGAGCTGCAGGTCAGTGGGCTGCACAGCATCAGGGAAGATAAAAAGATTGATGGCATCTTCACAGAGACCTTGCAGAGATGAAAGCCTGAACTCCCAGCTGCACAGAAAGAGGGTCTGCAGTCACTGGAGTGGTAAATGGAGACTCACAGGATGGGGAAGACCGGAGTCTTGTGACCTCTGGCAAGAGAAGGCAGGCTCCTTCTCCATCCGCAGCCAGTGCCTCAGTGGCAGACAAGGGGCTGGAATTTCCAAGGAAGCATCAGAGCAGCCTGAACAGCATATCCACACCAAGAGGAAGCAGTAGGAAACTCCCTCCTACAGGGGAGAGAGCCCTCCCCCATCTGCCAATCTCACTTGCTACCTGTGGAGGTTTGCTGCTTGTTAAGAAGTTGCAGACAGACTGGCAAGGTTTGTCCTGTGCTTCGATTATTAGCCCTTGCTGTTCAGCCACACGGGAACAAATTGCAAGTGCTGCAAGGGAACTCTTGAGCGTATCAAGAGTCACTATACAGCTCCAGGGGCAAGCTGGCATCTCCACAATTTCACCATTGAAGGAGAAAGGCTCAGAGAGGCTTGAATGCTGGTCAATAACTGCAGGCCAGTAACTGGTTGTGCAGCTGGTGTGACAAGGACTTGGCTTCTACAGCCACAGGACACTCTTTGGAGATAAAGGACTGCTAGGGAGAGATGGAATCCACCTAAGCGGGGCAAAAGTATCTTTGCCTTCAGGTTGGCCAGCCTGGTGAGGAAAGATTTAGGCCATAAACAACAGGGGTGTGAATAACAACCCACAGACAAGTAGAAATTAATGGACATGGGTGGAAAGCAACTGGTGAAAGGTGACAGCTGCAAGGGAGATCTCAAAATGATAAAAGAGAGAAGAGAGTCTACCACAAGTGTATGTACATAAATGCACACAGCTTGGGAAACAAGCAGGAGAAACTAGAGCTCCACATGCAGTGACATAACTGTGACAGTGTTGGGCTACCTGAGATATCGTGAGACAGCTTGCACAACTGGAATGCAGTTGTAGATAGATGGATGCAAGCTGCTCAGGAAAGACAGGCAGGGCAAGATGAGGGAAGAGGGTTGTCTTCCATGTGAGGGAGCAGCTTAGGTGTATGAAACTTAATGGGACAGACAACAGGCTGGTTGAGATCTTGTGGTTCAGGATCAGAGGAGAGACTAGTAAGGGCAACATCATGGTGAGTTTGTTACAGGTCACGCAATCCAGGTGAGGAAGTAGATAAAGTCTTTAAACAACTCAAGAAGTTTCTGCATCACAGACCCTGTGTGATGTTAATCTTGGACATCTGCTGGAAAAGCAACATGATGGGACACAAGTAGTCAAGATTTCTTGATACCGGCATTGGATGGACCAGAGCTGACCCACAGCTGAATCTGCTACTTACTAACAAGACAAAAATAGTTCTGGATGTGATAATCAGTGGCAGCTTTGGCTGTAGTGACCATGAAATGGCAGAGTTCAAGATCCTGGAGAGACTGATAAAGGAGAGTAAGCAGAATACAGACCTTTGACTTCACTCGCCACTTCCTCCTGGTGCCCCTGCACAGTTCAGGCTCAGCCACCTCAGATGCATCATTGGACAGAGCTTTCAGTCCCTCACCTGCAGCTAGAGCACTGAACCTATCCTGTAGTTACAGAAATGCAGGTGGAGAAGGAGCCTTCCTCCTACTGCCAGAAGTCACAAGCTTCCAGCCCTTCCATATCTTAGGAGACTATTTTCCAATCCAATAATCACAGACTCTGCCTGCATCTCCTTCAATGTAGTTGTAGGTTTAGGATCCTGTAGCTGCAGGGTCTCTGAGAAGATTTGATCCATTTCCTTTTGTAGTCTCTGATGCTGTACAGTCTGATGACCTCTTCCTGCAGCTCCTTAACTTGGTGACACAGACCCTCCCCCAGCACACACCTCCTGCTGGCAAGGAGACCATCTTCCCCTGACCCACCAACCTCAGAGGGAGGTCCCAGGCCCCTGTAACTCCAGACCAGGAGAGCTTCATCCTCCTCCAGGAGCCTGGCCTGAGTGCTGCAGACCATGAAGTTAAAACTATGTTTCAGACTTCCTCCAAAATCTCACCGGAAAACAGAAGAGCTGCAGCTGAAGAGAGATACACTGCATCCCAACCAGGTATGAAACTGCACAGACTGTAAGCAATATGACCTCACGGTGCGAAGTAAATAATTAGAATAAGCAATATTATTAGCAAGTTCTATTTGATTCCGAATGCAGAAATTATACTTAAAAAGATTAAGCATTAATGCTCACTATCCTTTCTCTACAGCTACTAATTCAATCTAATTCTCAGTTCTGGTATTTGGGTCTTCCCTGGAACGAGCTTCAGCTACTTAGGGGATTACCATTCTCCTACAATAATGGTTTGCAGACAGCATTTTCCTTAGAAAAGCAATTTTGCTGACATCAGTGGAGCTGTTCCTGGCAGAATATGCTTAGATTTTCTGAAAGATCAGAGCCTTAATTAGCAGATCATAATTACACTGTTCATTTTCATTTCAATGTTCAATGAGTTTACTAACTCTTCACTTAATTTTAGAGTTCTAATTTATATTTTTACTCTATACCTATATTCTATAATTTTTTTTTATTTTAGTTCTAGTTTAAACATCATGGTATTTGGAAACTTACAGAAAATACAGATCTATTTTTGGTTCAAGTAAAAAGCCTCTTTCCTTTCTTGTTACAACTTCAGTGAAAACTTAGAGTTTCCTCTTATTATCTACATAAGATTATGAACACACTAGGACAAACTTGGTACCTTCCTGTTTATTTAGACGGTATCCATGACTCAAGGTCACTATGGCACACCAAGAAACCAATTATTGTTAAAATTCCAGATAATTTAAATGGATGTCTAAAGTTGGTTTTGCCAGCCAGTTTTGAAGAAGTGAAAAAAGCTAGTTTTTATGGTTTTCTATTTACATATTTTCAAGGTTTACACTAGGTTGGTCTCAAAGAAACAAAAGACTAGAAGAAATCTCCTGCATCACCAAGTCTAAAGGGACTCCATGATGTGATGCTTGCTAATCACATAACAATCCAGGCTCAAGAAGCTAAAACAGTCACTGGTAGCTTTCTTTCCTATTATGATACAGGAAATAAAGAGGTATAAAATCTCTGCTGCATTAAAAATACAAAATACTTTCTGGAGAGCTGATGCTATCTATACTGAGCTAGCAAACATTGCAGCTGTCAAAATGTTTTCTTTAAAACTCTATGGCAGAAATAGAAAGAAACAAAATCGGATGAACAGTATTTATGAAAACTAAGTAAATGAAACAATGTCAGTCTGATTCCCCAACCTCTCAGAAAAAAGAAAAAAAGGACGATACTTTTAATAGACCATAACAGAACAAAAATAGAATCAACAGCAATTAGTTCAATAAGCTGAACTAATCGAATTCAACAAAAGCCTATGCATCAGTATTAGATTATCTGTTTTACAGTGCAAGCACATATCACACCAGTGAAAAGTGAAGGTTACGCACATGTTTTATTATCTTTAAGCATATATCCTATTTGCATTCAGACTCCAGAAACAATACTTCCTATCTGTGTTATTAGGTGTCTTTTAAGAAGGTAGAATAAGCTAAAGAAAGATATATTTGGTGATTCTACTGCAAGAAACAGTAAAGCCAATTTTGTGTTACAGTAACAACTAGAACAGAAACAATAGGTGCAGCACAATCTCTGCCTTATACATATAGTAAGTACAAAGAATAATCAAAAATATGTTCAACATTAAATCTTCTTCTGTTTTTCCCCAAACAACATGCTTTTCTTACCCTCCTCCTCTTTTGCCATCTTTAAATCCCAATGGAGTGATTAGTTTAGGAAAAGTACCGATACTGTGCTGAACTTGATAACTCTTTACATGATAAATTGAGTAAAGGTACGAAGTTAAACAAACTCACCATTTCAGTGGTGTACCTTCATATTCAAACCATATTTCACTAACTTCCTCTTGTCTCATAACTTTCTGAAAGTGTTTCTTCACTTTATCTGTTACCAGTGTCAAGTAGCTTATCCTTGGCAAAAGCAACTGAAAGAAAAAAATTACAGAAGCTTTAATTATACATAAAATTTACTAAATTAATAAAAATCTCTAACAAGTATGCATTTTCGTAACCAAAATTCAGTCAACATTCTTTTTTTCCCCCCTTTAGGGTAAGATGTCTTTTAGACAATTTACTTGTTAATGGTCAATGAAAGGCTATAAAATTACGTACTCAGAAGATGCAGAATAGCAGTATCCAATACATTAACACACACACAAAAAAAAAAAAGTTCTTGATTCTTTCAATGTGGTGGGAGGGAGAAGAATGGAATTTAATTTCTGCTTTTCTGTATTTAAGCAGGCCAAAGAATGAAGTTTTTAACCTTTTTCATATGCAAAGTTAGATAGGAACATGTTCTAACTTCTCACTGAATATAATGAGCAACTGTGTATCAGCTATTATTTCAAAATTTAAATTCCTACAAAATAAAAAAAAAAAAAGAATGAAACCTAGCTGCTTAAGGGTTTGGTTTCCAAGTGCGTTTTTATTTCCAATAGCTGGCAATTTCCATTTTCTTTGCACTAGGTTTGCCAATTCAACATGTTAGTCAAGGCTACTATGATTCTTCCACTATTTAACCTTTGCCCAGCTACTAAAATCAGAAAGAAAACTGTCAATATTTTATCAGTTGAAAGAAGACACCTTCTTATAACTTTCTGGCATACTAACTTTTTTTTCCTCAAGTGTAATGTTATGCACTATCCAAAACAGAATGTTGTGTTATTTTTATTTGCAAACCCCTCCACCTTTTTTCTTCTTTTTTTTTTTTTTTTTTAAAGTCTTGTGCCTAGTAAGAGTGGTTAGGCAGAATGCATCAATCAGTGTACTGACTGATGACTGTATAGCACATTTACTTAAGATGAATCAGTCCATAAGCTTTCAGTATCCCAATGAGAAAAGATTAACCTCCCTGTAAAATAACATTTAGCTTTGGAGCAGACATTTTAAATGAATCGTATTCATCCTGTAAAGTTATTTTCATTACCTAATTATTAATAAAATAGATGAGTCTAAGGAATAAATAGAAATAAATAATATTTTGCATATTTAGAGAAAGAGAAACATTCATTTTCCAGTATTCCTCATAACCAGTATTGTTTCTTACAGTAGTTTCTTTAAAATATACGGATAATGCTAGGCCTTAAATGAATGTCTATGGTACAGACATCCCAAACTATGTAAGGATATATTTTGCCTGACAGAAAACTTGATCTCTGCTGCAACATTCTTCCAGAATCTCTCCAACAATTAGACCACACTTTGACATATAAATTAGATAATATTTTGGCCATGATACTAGAATTTATTTATAAATATCAGATTCACAAAGAAAAAGTAGGGAGAGTAAATCAAGAGTAAGTTCTTATGAAAGAGAATGGATTTGTCTTTTAGATAATGCTGCATTAGGTTACTAATCTGCATGCATCTGCGAAACAACTAAATTTTAGGATTATATAGAACTACAAAAGATCAAGACTCACCACTAGCATAGTCATCAAGTCAGTTAACACTTGATCTGCTATATACCATATGGTTTTCTTTTTCCATCTGTTGCTCTTATCACCATCATCATATTGTTTCTACCTTCTTTCATACTAGTCTAATTCAGCAAGGTAATTAAACACAGCCTTCAGTTTTAAAAGGTGAACAATCTCAATAAATTCAATGAAGTCACGTACACACTCAAGTGAGAATTGTTTGGTACCTCAATGACTTGAATGACAATATAATCTTACCCTAATTCCACATATCTACACTGATTGTTCTTGAGACAATATAGTCCAGGCTATTCCAACCAAACCCAAATATTTTTGGTAATAATTCCATATTATTTCTGTGTGATATTTACAGTTAAATTAATGCTGGTATATTCTGATATGAGACCCATCTGGACTGCTACAAAAGCCAATTTTCAGCATGCTGCATGTGGCACAGCCATGCAGGAATTGATAAATATATTAAAGCATTATTGATTGCAACAGTCTTTGACATAACCCTTTAAACTGCATAACTAACTTCCTCTGTAAAATATTTTACTTCAGTTTATAGTGTGGAAGAACAATGCAGTTTCTATTTCAACACAATTAGAGATCAGACTATAACCAAACAGCATTTAACTGAATTTAACAGAATGTGGCCAGCACTCCCAATGGGCCTCTTTGGGAGTACAAAACCCAACAGTTAATCAGGTTAACAGGGGCTGCCTGTTTTTGAGATGCTGAGCATTTGCAGCACCTACTGAACCCTTTTTTTGGTCTTCCCCTTCCATGGGAGGGGAATTCTCTCTCTTTTCCAGCTTTATTTATCCTAGAAATTTACAAGTATACTAAATCTGTTAAGTGAGACCTTTAAAAGCATAGTTTAAAGACATTTTCATTTTGTTACCTCTTTTAATATCCCTTCTCCACCAGTTGTCTACACTCAGTGAAAGACACCAGTTGACACAAAACATTTTTACTCCAAAAATCCTGTGATTTTTAAAAGCTATTACTGAGTATTTCCAGAGCAAAGATGCTAAAAAATATTTAGAAAAAAACCTTAATGTATTTAACTATATGCTGGGCTTTAGTCAATCTCTCTGACAGCAGAATGACGTTAATTGTTTTATAGAGGCCTCTATATGAAAAGCGGAATTCTACACAGCAGGTCACCTTTTAGACTGTTAGACACTCACAAGCTTTTCCAACACTTCAGCCATGTGGCCAGGAGCCTTCCTTTTGGGCAAAGCCGTGTTCACCACAATGCCACCTCTCCCACACACACTTTTGCTACTGACTCCTAAACCAGCCTGTGCAGGCCAATGAGGCTATACCCTTTCAGCCTTTGGTTACCCTACAGCAATACTTCTAAATGCTGGTAATGAAAGGTCACGATTCGGTGGTAAGAGTAATCCTTGGTTTAGGGCTGTAAAACCTAATTAAGAAAAAACCACACGATCATATGAAAAGACATACTAATCCAAGCTAAACTCATTCCACTAGGTCAGATTCGCTCAATTGCCTTTTTTCTTTTTTTTTTTCTTTTTTTTTTTTTTTGGACGAACAACCTTCTATCAGCAGACTTTGTGCTAAAGGTTAGAACAATGCTATGAAAATCAAACACATCCAGCAATTCAAGTAATGTAACAACTGCAACCTGAATGTAGGACTGATAAATCACTACGTAATACGCTAAGAGACAGAATGCCCATCATGAATTAAATGACCTACAGTGCTGCATGGGCAAATATGCAGACAAGGTAGTATCAAAGTTTTTAATGAATAGACTGAGTGCATATTTAGCATAGATTCAATAGTTACCAATTTAAATAATGTATGAGAGAAAATAACTAATAGGAAAGTGCAGGATATAACACATAAGGAATTAAACAGAAGAGAATCCCAGTTTTGATTCAAGTTGTCTGGCAACTGACTGCCATGCTGCCCACTGATCAATGGCAGACGAGTATAATGCTTGCCGCTCGCTATGCTGCCTAATAAAGAAACCTGAATGAAAAACCCCACTTTCAGTTGAGTTTTGTGGCTCAGAAGGAGCCACATCTGTCTTGTCCCCTAGAAAGGACGGACCTGTAAGAAGATTCAAGAGAAGTCTAAAGCAGTCAGTGGATGAATTGCTTTTAAGTGTCAAGACCGAGTAAGGATTCCTGCAATGTTAAGTGAGGCTGCGTGCCTTTCCCTCCAGCAATCAGTTGTGTAAGTTTTCTCCCACTCGGTATAAAAACAAAAAGCTGGCATAAACTCCCCAAGAGTAGTCAGAGTACATGGTATAAAGCCAAGTAGATGTTCATGACCTGTTGGGATCAGACTGACCATTGCAAGAGTAACAAAGACAAGATAAACAAATTGCTCAGTACTAACAATTAAAAAAAAATACCACTTGATAACATGAAAAATACCTAAAATTCATATTCACATCTCAATTCTTAAGTCAATGGCCAAATTCAAAGTAATTATTTAATCCTTTTAAAATGAACAGGTACTAGTTCTTGATTTAAAACGAGACACAACAATAATCAGCTGCTTTTGATACAATTTCTAGCCCTAGCTTTGAAAGAAATTGTGAAAAAACATGCACACAATTCATATAGGCTCAGCTTAAACCAAAATAGCTCAAAATAGCTATACAAAAAAGAGGGGGGGGGGGCCACACCGGGGCCACACACACAAATAAGATTAGGGGTTCTCCTCACTAAATTAAGAAAACAAAAGTAAATCTCCAAATACATTACCAGGCAGAATAAATCCTACTAGGCTAGAACATGCCATCCCCAAAATTGCACAAACACCACCTTCCTTTTGCATATTGTGTATTGCTACAGTATTTAATCACAATAACCAGGAACACTTTCTGTAGAGGTCAAATGAAATGCAAGGAACTCCTAATGCCTAAGTAAACGCTTGCAATATATCTTTGTGTAAAAAGAGTACCTCTGCAGCTATCTCCACAGGTTTTATTGCAAAGCAAAACAGCATTTTACATGCAAAACAGATTATAAAAGAGAAAAATTCTAGATTTAACAGGAACTGGACTGGTCTGATCACCAATGCATCCAGGATGAAGAAACAAAGCATCCTAACATGGAATGGCTTCATGTTGCTCACTGTTACAGACATCTTAATACAACAACCCTTTTGACACCGAGGAAGCTTAAAGAGTGGCCCGGTAAAGGCTAGTCCCACGGGCAGAGTATCATTCTAAGGCTGCCTTCTGCTGTAATTTTGTTCTTTACACCTGACAGGTCCCAGCCAACAAGTACTCTGCTTCCTGTACACATTTTATCTCTAACTGTCGTTTGCACCAAGAGACAGACGGTACACCATTTTAAAATAAAAAACGTAACAATTTTAGGACTGGGGAAAAATCAGCTAGTTCAGCAACAAAGGTAGTTCAACCTAGCTATTCCTAATTATGCTTCCACTCCAAACACAAGCATTTGTAGGAAACACTCCAAGGAAACTGACGTATCCGTTTCCAGTGTAACTCTGCAGAAACCTACCTGGCTTGACTACAGAAAGAAATAGCACAGTGTTTTATCTGAGCCGCTTAGTCTTGATGTCACTACTCTTTCCAAAAGATAGACAAGCTCATTTTAAATTAGCTCTGCTAGCCCCATGCAGTGCCATAATGTGATACACGCGTGCATCACTCCTGTGCGGTGCTAATACATCTAACAGACAAGGGTCTCCTGCCACACCACTCACAAACTGAAATCCATCACACAGATTCTGGGTTGTTTTTCTAACCCCTCACCCTCCAGGTCTATGTCTTCCTCCATCTTCATAAAGCAAGTTCCTCAGAGCAGAAGCTTTTTTCCCCCTCTTAACATAATGATGCCAGTATTTCCTTCCCATGCAGCCTTCCCATTTATGGAAGGCAGTCTGGAATACAGAGGTATATAACTATATTAAAAAGTACTATAAAAAAACTACTAAGATATGACAAGAGGAGACGTGTAAAGCTGAACAGCTGGTGTCAAGTGCTGGGAATGTTCACTACATATACTTTTTTTTACTCCAGTTTTGGGAAGTTTGATGGTTTTTACTTCAATTTAGCTCCAGTTTGATCCCATATGCTAAATGTCCATTAGCAGCTGAAGCACATTTTCTGCTTCAGCTTCATGTGAAAATGAGTCAGCTTGTGGGCTGTAAGACTGCTAGGTGATGCAAACCTGGGCACAGTAAGTGGAAAGGATGAAGACTTGCTTCAAAAATGCACTCCAGATCTGAACAAAAACATTAACGTAGATGCAGTCTGAAACCATGAGAACTAAACCACGAGTTAAAACCTTGATTGCTCTTCTACCTTTTACTATTATAAATCCTTGGTCCCTTCAAGAAGCAAGGCTATATTATCAGCTCCAACACGACCTGAAAAAGGAAGAAGCTAGAATTTTAGAACTGTGATCTGTGAATAACCACATTTTGCAGAAATAGAGAATTAAGCCTTGAGAATTTTTGTGCACACTTTAAGTGGAGTAAATAAAAGAAACCCTACCAGCTTAAAACTATCTCCTTGACTTAGAAAATTGCCCACACCACGAAGATAACATGGTTTCGGGGTTTCCATGCTGATCTTACGTTAAGATGTTAACATCAACATCAGATTTTAAACAGATCAAGACTGCATGTCTTCGTACTTAAACTCATACCTTTCATGTAACATTTATGCAATATATACATATATATTTTAAATCATATTTATATTAAAAAAATATATAGAATTTGAAGTCTGAGACTTCTAGATAGCTCAAATGCATTTGGCAATAGGTCAACCACATGAAGTAAAAATGCTTCTGTTTTTCCAGTGGTGAAACTAAACCATAGAAAGATAAGCACTATCATCACTGAACAAAAAGCATTAATGCTTTATTAGGTTTCAAAAACCCACTGAACACACATGTAAATCAGAAACTGATGACATGAAGATGCTATTAAACACAGAAGAAAAAAATTTCTACCCAGTCATATTTTCAAAAAGAGTAGAATGGGATATGACAAGATTTAAGGATTTCAGAATCACGTGAAAACTCATAGTACAAGATTTTCCTCCCACATACTTGTCACATTTCAAATTTAAGTTTCACTGAATCAGTTAACATTCTCTATCAATCAAATGCCTATTAGGTGCTGAAAGGATGAAAACTGCCGAGCACGCTATAAATAAATACCACACGATTATAGAAGGCCCTTCCAGTTTACAACTCAAATATATCCATCTCACCCTCATTTTTATCATCAGCTAGCAATCCAGTTCAGGCACTGTACTGTTAAGACATTATAGGTGCTTGTCCTACATCCGAGCTAGCTCTCTCATGGCTGCTAGCACTTAAAGAAAAGAAAACGAGCAGAAAAAGTCCATGAGCAGAAAAGTCCATGAGCCAGTGTTCATTATGAGTTTGTGTTACGCATGTGACTGATCTTAGTGTTTAAGATTGCACAAAGCTCTGACTGAAGTTATTTCTGCAGCAAGGTAACATACAATTTCTCTCCCTTCTTCTGGTCATTATCCAAGAACATACAAACTCACCATGAGTACATGTAAAGCCTCTTCCTTTTAGCTAATTACTTTTTGACTTTTTCATAATTTTTTTTAAGATCTTAATTATCTGTGATAATTTTATCTCACTGGTGAAACAAGCTTAAAGTTTTGAACCTGCTGTGAAGAGAGGCGAATCACACAGAGTGGTCATATGGTTTACTTTCAGAACGTACCAGGAATAAGAAGAAACAAGCTGGGGGTTTTCTTCCACAACATGTAGTAGCACACATGATGAGAACGAAGGAAACAAACGTAACTATGGCATTGGACTATCTGTGACTACCTTCGTTATACTCACATAGTAAGGTTCAGCTTCCCTTTCAGTTATCTCATCCTGATACAGAGTGAAACAAGTTGGTATTCGTCCAAACCACACATCTCGAAGTACATCTTTGTCATCTGTCATTCTTCCAATGGATAGTGAAGCACATGTAGATCGGTTTGTTTCTTCAGCTAGAACTGTAACCCTGTTCCCCCCAAAAGAAACAAGTCAGCACGACTGCAAATAAAATACATCTTGTTAAAGGTTCTCCCGTAACTACGCTCCTGCAAGCATGATCAACACTGTCACCGAGACATTAAATGCCTCAGTTTGTACAAAGAACGGGATGAGTTAAGGCCTCCGAGTTAACACTTTCCCAACACCAAACACACGGTGGATGATGAGTAAACGAGCATTTTCTAAGCCTGCATCACGCCCCGACCGTAGAGGCAAAGGGACCTCTCCCATTACCGCCTTGCAGTCATCCCGCAGCTCCCACACCCCCCTGAGGCCCCGGACCCACGGGCAGCCAGCAGAGCCGGCGTCTGCAGACGAGCAGGAGGACGGGCGGCGGCGGGGACGACGAAGAGAGCAGGTCTCTCGCCGGCAGGGCCACGGACCGGCCCGGGAGT
>NW_008794211.1:3947082-3953957 GCF_000699145.1 Aptenodytes forsteri
GGTCGCTGGGCTGCAGCTGTGACCAGGCCCGGGCCCCGGCCCGCCCCTGAGGCGTCAGCGGAGTGGCTCAGCCGACAGGCCGCGCTTCTGCCAGCGCGCGGGAGCCAGTGAAGCTTAATGCTGAAAGTTTTGGGTGCTCACGGGTTTAAACGCTCTTCTGAGGATTTTGGGCACAATCTAACCGCTTAAGCTCTCTCTCCTCTTTTCCTGTTCTTTATGCGGTAGACTTCCTACGCCATGATTTTACACCGTGATCACGGGAGGGTGAGGAGTATGCGCTGCCACCGGGGACATCTCTCGCACGCCGAAGCATCATTCCGGATCAGTTTTTCTTGGCCCGATGGGTGCAAGTTCACAGTGGATTCCATCTCTGGATTTTAAAGAACGCCTCCTGCAATTCCGTCGCCCTGCAAATCCCCACCTCGATGTCCTACAACTGTAGGAGTGAAGAGGAAGGACAGCACTTTTCAGGTGGGAGGGAACATCGTAATTCCAAGGAAGATCTGTATCGTAGCTTCCTTGCTAGTATGTGTCACGCGCTAGCTGCTGTCAAAGCTGGGTTCTTCTGTGGCGAGACGTACAACTGTAGCAAATGTATTACAGCTGGTGTTTTGGCAGCTAACATTTGAAAGAAAACCGATAAAACGTGTTTTTACCTGGTGCGGATGGCACACGCTGCGATTTCGGTAGTGCGATGTTCTTGCTACGCTGGCTTGTGGCCACCAGATGTCACGCGGTGGCCGCTGCTGCTGTCTTACGGAATTCAAGAACAAACTACAGTTACTACTGACTTCTTGTGGTTTTTACCCAAAGACTGGCATTTTAATGAATTTGTACGTTGCTGATTCAACCGTATGATTTGGAGAGTTTTAGTATTTTTTCAGTCATCTGAAAGATTAGAGAAGTATGAAGAGCTTATTTTATTTTTTCCAGTTTAAATAAGCTTGTCATGATCACCTCTTTTTGATAAAACATAATATTCTGAACACAAGCCCTCTTATAAATTACTAGAAAAAAATAACTTTTTTTGTTAATGCTCTATGAGCAAAAAGTGTAGCTGTGGCACTTCTGTGCTTTGGGACATACGCAGTGAAACTTTCCCTATCTGCTCTCCAAGGGTTTTTGTGACACATTAATTCAACAAACAGGTAAACTGGTGTAAACCCGGAATAAACTTCATATTTGGTATGGTCTACCCCAAAGCAGAGGGGAAGACAGCACATAGCACATGCTATATTGCAAGGGCTTTAGGCTCTCACGTGACCAGTTCCCTTACGCTCCTAAACATAGGCAACTTACACTTGCTTTGGGCGCACGTACCGGGCGGCACCTCTAAAGGGCATGCTAAGGCTGAGATGATGGAAGGGGAGGGGTTCCTCCAGAAGTATTTATTCCCTGTGCACTCGCAACAGTTTAACTAGTGTGGATGGTGTGTGAATGACTGTCTTGCAGACCTGGAGTGGCAGAAACTTCTGGATGCAGAAGGACACTTCCATGGAGACCTGTGCAGAACTGATGCCACAATTACAAAGGCATCCAGCCCAGAAGCACTGGTCATTGCTACAAGCTTCTCTATGGATTTCTGCAAGAAACCCCCTTAATGCTGTCGCAGGTCCGTTGAAACTGGTCTGATGAGGGTGCATCGACTAGTGGAGCTTCTGTGAGGTGCCAGCAGCACTGCAAAAGAAAAAAAGTAGTTTGCCCTGGTTACAAGATTTACAAACTTTCAGAAAGCTTTGCACATACGGATTTCCCTACAGGAAATCAAGGAGAACCACGTTTATTCTTTGCCCTTTCCCCCTATGAGTTCCTCAGAGTTCTTCTATAGGAAAGGGTTGTTTCAGTAGTGCTGAAGGATTTGACTGATCATTGTAGCAGCATCACCAAAGATAATGCCAGCTTGTATTGAAAAGAAAATGGCCCAGAAACATCCACTGGCACAACTGCTCCCACTCATTTTTTTCTCGTGAGCAGGAAGAAGTCTGCCAGCACTGCTGTTAGCAGTAATACTGATAGTGTGTGCATACTGAGGATGCGACCCATTCTTGACGCTGCCTGTGCTTACCTCCTGAGGTCTTACTTAACTAACTTACTGCTACAGCTCTTGAAGCGTACCATTGGCCAGCTAGACGGTGTAATCAACGTTCTGTTGATTACTAATGACAACTACCAAACAGATTAAACATTTACTTTTGCATTATTCTCTCATGTATAGTATAAGGAACATAGGCGCCTGAGTCAGGCATATGGATTCCACTCCATAGGCTGAAAATTGAACACCATCAAGTGCCCAAGTCTTTTGCTGGATCTAGATACAAGATGCTAAGTAGAGAATAAAACACAGCAAGATATAAAGTGAGATAACTTGCTATTTAGAATATCTTCCTGTTTAAACATCCGAGCAAACTACCGATGTAGTTGCCAGACACAGATGCAGCAAGATACGTTGTAAAGTCTGGGTGAGATTATAAAGACAATAGTTCTATAGGCAAATGAGGCTCTGCTACTGAGATGAACTTGGTTGTAGATAAATACATGAGATATAATGGAACTACTGAACAAATAAAGTAAACCTGAAGTGAATGCCAAGTTTGCTATTAATATGACTATAAATAATGAATCTGAATCCAAACATAAAAAACAATTGCTAGGATGGAATGTCAAAACAGATACAATAAAAAAGGAATTGCCCCCTTTGGCATATTGTTTTCCACATTGTTATCTAATGCTTCAAGTTCCATCATCACTCGGCAGAATGGACCAGTCTAAACTGGAAGGGGAAGAGCTCAACAAACATACTTCCAATTCCAAAGATCCGCAAGCAGTATTCCCCCATTTTAAATGTCATCATCAGACAGCACACAGTGAGTCATTCTTAATGGCACCTGAATCAAAACACCTGTTAGTGAGTACATATGGAATGTGAAGGTGCTTGTAAAGAACAAGATTATAATTAAAGATGGATTAATTCTAACAGAAATAAGAGAAATAGAACAGATGGTTTACATATTTGTGGGCAGTTATGTTTTTGTGTAATGGTAGTGGAGATGAAGATTTGTAAACAGAATGACTGTATAATGTAGGTTGGAAGGGACCTTTGGAGTCCTTTCCTGACCTCTAGGCCAACACCCCTTCTCAAAGCAGGAATAGCTACAAAGTTAGATCATGCTGGTGAAGGCAAATAATGCCAACATTTGGTTGCTGAAAAGTTACTTGAAATAAAATGTGAAGTAGTATTTCCCTGTATATTTTGCTGTAACTGGGATAACTGATATTCATTGCTTTGATCACATGGAACGAATTTAATGCTGCTTTCATAGAACTGGTATTTTATGGCACCTACACATACACAAAGTAAGGATCGTTCATATGTATAACAAAGAACCCTGGCAAGTGGACAAAAAGTTCCTTTTATTCAGGCCCGGCTCCTCTTTGTGTAAAATCCTGACTCCATTAAATCAATGGCAAAACACACAAAGATATGTGAAACTTAGCTTATTCCAATGTTGCTTTATTAGGAACTGATCAGCAATCACTACTGATGTTTTCCCTTCATTTCCCTAACAGTTTTCAACAGAAAGCAAAACAGATTTTGTTTTAATTTCTCAGCTATTGTCTTCTGAGTGTGTAAACAAAAACAGATTGTGAGAATCATTAACGTGCACCTTTTAACATGCAAAGAACCCTGGAAGTGGACAAAAAGTTCCTTTTATTCAGGCCCGGCTCCTCTTTGTGTAAAATCCTGACTCCATTAAATCAATGGCAAAACACACAAAGATATGTGAAACTTAGCTTATTCCAATGTTGCTTTATTAGGAACTGATCAGCAATCACTACTGATGTTTTCCCTTCATTTCCCTAACAGTTTTCAACAGAAAGCAAAACAGATTTTGTTTTAATTTCTCAGCTATTGTCTTCTGAGTGTGTAAACAAAAACAGATTGTGAGAATCATTAACGTGCACCTTTTAACATGCAACAGTAAGAGTCAGATGAAACTCATAATGCTGCTATTTATACCTAGCTAAATAGTTCATTGTTGCTGCCAGTGAAGAATTAATTTGATTAATTACATGAGAAGCTGATTCATTCATCTGAGACCTGTCCGGAAATATTACAAGATACAAGTACCACGTCTGATAGCACTTAATGTTTTCCAGATACAATTTTAATTTATATGTTTGTGGAAGCAAAAAATCACTCTTACATGGATATACTTCTCCTTTCATGCCCTCTTCACCTACTAATATTTGCCTTCTATAACAGGTGGATAGGTTTGGAAATATTCTAGTCTGTTTTTAAACTCTTTCTTGTCTAAATAACTGAAGTGTGCTGGCAGCTGTCCTAGTTTTCCCTCACAGTAGTTAACTCTCTTTTACTTTGCTGATTTCCTATTTTAATTCTAACTTAAAATTCCTAAGTCGTATTTCAAACTGTCAGAATAATCTTTTATTGCTAAAATAAGTGACTGGACATTAGGAACTCCTAGTTCTAAGTCTGCTGCTTATTATTTACCTTGAACAAAATCTCTTGTGTTTGCTACTTTGTCGTAGCCCCATTAAGAAATCTTGGTCTTAGTGAGGAGGGAGGGAAATACCATTTTTAGCAATTTCACAATATGTATGTATGGAGATTTCTTATGATGATAAATCTGATAATAAGCTTTCTTTTTTAATATATACTAATATAAATAATTAATATTAATAATATTAATATATAACAATATATAAGTGCCAACAACCATTTGTTCACTTAGCTAGATTTTCACCCCTCTGCACGTTAACTAAGTAATACTTATTCTGTCAAGTATCGTCACTTATCAAAGAGGATTGCCTGGTATTCAAAAGGCAGTAGGATGATGATTCCCAGTGATTCTCATTTTTTCTGTTGAGAATACTGAAATAAAGGTTAATGGCTTTGTCAGTACTACCTCGGTATGTGACAGGATTGGCTCCATCCATGTTTGGTACATAAATTTAGCTGTTTATGATTGAGGATCCCCACTAACGTAGTGCTGAATCATAGCATGGCCAGGAAGTAAAACAAAAATATAAGGGGGATAGTATAATAATCCTGTGCTGTTTGGCTATTGGAACAGCCTTTAGGTTGTTTATTTTTAGGCAGGAAGAGGTTTCACCCTTAATCCGAATGGAAACCTCCTGTTGATGCTGTTGGGATGTCAGCTTCTGAGACAAGGGCAGTCCAGTCCTCAGTACAGGAAGACACTAAGTACCTGTGTGTCACCCGCTACTCGGGAACTCCCAGAACTGAAACTAGCATTAACTGCTGTTTATCATAGACAAGTGATCTTTTATACCTTGTTAAGAAGACTCCTTGCTGTACAGCTTTGTATTAAAATCCTTTCACTAAGGATTTAATTCCTTTTCTATGTTACATTGCATAATTTCAAGCATCTGAGTTAGACACGGTCATCCACAGATACTCATTACAACCTAGTCCATTGGCTAACTTACAAAACCTGGCATACTATTGCCATAAAGTATCAAATATCATAGGGGTTCGTGGATAACACAGTGCTTGCTAAGTGTGGCATCAGTACAGCAGGCCAGATTCCCTGCCTATACAAGTTGCCACGGCTTCAGAAAAGTAATTTTCTATTTTCAGTGAACCTGTGTATCTATTACATCTGACCTAGACCACGGTTTCTTTCGTAGCTTTCTGACAGGAAATACTTCTGACTTGTAACAAAGTACAGGATTTCTCTATTCCAGACAAAACTGTTTTTGTGGTATGACCAGATGATCCTCAGCAGTTTTACCCAGGGAAAGAATTTTTCTCAGTGATTCCAAATTCACTTTGATCATTTAGTAGTAATAAAGTCTTGATAACTCTGAAGCTCTGATATATCTTTGTTTCTCCATTAATGAAGTGTATTAAGGAGGTTTAAATTTATAAAGACTTTTTAGTGAATTTAAAATCAATATTGGATGCGAGTTCTGTTTTTTCTCTTTGTTGTATTTGTACAACATTAGTTATGTGAGCTAGTTGTTAAATCACTCTGATTTCTCAGGAAAAAAAGTAAGCATACGATGCATATAAAATGGGAGGACGGATGTTAGCGTTGATGGGGAAAAAAGTAAAAATCCTAAAGTCTATCTGATTGCATAAGAAGTATAATTACCAGTGGCCTCACCAGTGCTGACTTGGGGGGAAACAATCACCTCCCTTGACTTACTGGCCACACTGTGTATGTAGCCCAGTATATGCTTGGCCTTCACTGCTGCATGGGAGTTTGCATTTGCCTCTGTTGAACTCCATGATTTTTCCACTGGCTCATTCCTCTCGTTTGCTGGGATCCCTGTGAATGGCAGCTCAGCCCTCCAGCATATCAACCATCCCCCCAGTTTGTATCATCCAAAAACCCAGCAAGTGTGCGTTCCAGCTCATTGTCCAGGTCAATGATAAAAGTGTTAAATGGCACTGGCCCTAGTATTAATGCTGGAGGAATGCCACTAGTAACCAGCTTCCAGTTAGACCTTTGTGGTGGGTTGACCCTGGTTGGATGCCAGGTGCCCACCAAAAGCCGCTCTATCACTCCCCTCCTCAGCTGGACAGGGGAGAGAAAATATAATGAAAGGCTCATGGGTCGAGATAAGGACAGGGAGATCACTTGGCAATTACTGTCACGAGCAAAACAGACTTGACTTGGGGAAAATTAATTTAATTTATTACCAATCAAAATCAGAGTAGGATAATGAGAAATAAAAACTAAATCTTAAAACACCTTCCCTCCACCCCTCCCTTCTTCCCGGGCTCAACTTCACTCCTGTGATAGATTTTCTCTATCTCCTCCCACCTCAGCAGCACAGGGGGATAGGGAATGGGGGTTGTGGTCAGTTCATCACACATTGTCTCT
>NW_008794211.1:3954273-3964012 GCF_000699145.1 Aptenodytes forsteri
ACCTCCATGGGCTGCAGGGGGACAGCCTGCCTCACCATGGTCTTCACCATGGGCTGCAGGGGAATCTCTGCTCCGGCGCCTGGAGCACCTCCTCCCCCTCCTTCTTCACTGACCTTGATGTCTGCATAGTTGTTTCTGTCACATATTCTCACTCCTCTCTTCTGACTGCTGCTAGTGTTGTGCAGGGGTTTTTTCCCCTTCTTAAATACGTTATCACAGAGGTGCTACCACTGTCGCTGACTGGCCTGGCTTTGGCCAGCGGTGGGTCCATCTCGGAGCCAGCTGGCACTGGCTCTATAGGGCATAGGGGAAGCTTCTAACAGCTTCTCACAGAAGCCACCCCTGTAGCCCCCCTGCTACCAAAACCTTGCCACACAAACCCAATACAACCTTGAACCATTAACCACTACTCTCTGAGCCCAGCAGTCCAGCCAGCTTTTCACCCAGCTTACAGTCTACTCATCTAGTCCAGATTTCCTCAGTTTAGCTACCAGTATACTATGAAAGACTGTGTTGAAAGTCTTGCCTCAGATAAGCTACATCTGTAACTCTCATCCACAGAGCCAGCCATTTCATCATAGAAGGCGATCAGGTTGGTCAAGGATGATTTAACCTTGATAAATCTCTACTGGCTGATTCCAGTCATCCTTCTGTCCTTCATGTGCCTGAAATGGGGAGGACTTGTTCCTTAATTTTCCCAAAAGCTGACCAGGTTGTAAGTCTTACTTCTTGGCTTTTTAAAATGTAACATTTGCCGCAGCCTTTCAAAGATGATAAAGAGGAGCCTCACAAAGACATCAGCCATCTCAGCTTCCGTGGATGCATCTCATCTGGTCCCATGTCAAGAATTACTTAAATTCTCCCTAACTTGATCCTCCTGTACCGTGGGTAGTACCTCATTCCCCCCAGTTTGCTACTAGGCACAGAGACCTGGCCTTGCCAGTAAAAAACAAGGCAAAGAAGGCATTAAGTACTTCAGCCTTTTCTGCGTAGTTTGTCGCTAGGTCCTTTCTAGCTTGCCTGCACTATTTAGCAGCAAGCTTACATTTTCCTTCACCTTTCTTTTGAGGCTGCTTACCTGTAGAAGCCCTTCTTGTTGCCCTCTACATTCCTTGGTGGTTTCAACCCCAGCCGTGTGTGGCTTTCCTAATTCGACTCTTGCATGCCTAGGTGATGCTGCTAGATTTCCTGGTAGCCTGTCCCTGCTTCCACTTTCTGCATATTTCCTTTCTGTGCCTGAGGTCAGCTAGAAATTCCCTCTTCAGCCAACCTGGCCTGCTGCCATATCTGCCCATCTTCTTGTGCAATCACAATGGACCGTTCTTGTGCTTCAAGGAGATTTTATTTGAAGATCAGCTCTAATGGGATCTTTTTCTTTCTTGGCTCCCCAAGGATTCCTGCCTACCCATTCTCTGACCAGGCTGAAGTCCACTCTCCTGAAGTCCAGGTCTTTTCTCTGCTACATACCTTCCTCACTTCCCTTAGCATCGTAAATTCAACCTGTTTCTCCACTTCTTTTTTTCTCCACTCCATACTCTGATGAACCTGCTTAAAAGCCTTTCTCAATAGATGAGCAAGACTGTTGGGAAAGATGCTCTTGCCTCTCTTTCTCACGCTGGTGCCATCACTCCCCACCAGTCCTTGCTCCCAGAAGACGATCCATGGGCATAGGAGCCAAAGGCCCTGCCTGTGACACCAGCCACACTGGCTTTGATCTGCAAGATACATCTTTTCCTACTGAGCCCATCTCCTTGACTGATAGGTTCAAAAAGGAACACTACCTTGGCCCCTTTACCACTGCTTAGAGCACAGCAGTCAACTTTGATCTGCTCAGGGTCTCTTTTGGCAGCAACACTTGTGGCCAGATGGGTAAGCAGAAACAGATAGTAATAGTGCAAAGACAGTAATAGATAGCAATAGTTCAAAGACCCCGTCAATCCTTCCGTGGTGTCCCACATCAGGGCCCAGGACAAGCAATCAGCTTCCCGACAGCAGGTCTGACCTGCAGGTGGGTGCTCTGATCCCTAGAGAAGGGAGTCTCAGCCACTGTTACCCATTACTTCTTCCTTATGGTGCTGGTTCCAGCCGGTTTGGGATCTTCATTGGATACCCCTGGAATTCCCCATGAACTTCTCTAATTTTAGCTATCCCCCAAAACTTTCTATCCCACGTAAATTTTACTGTCTTGCTACATATCATAGCTCATCAATAAATATTTTAATAAGAACAATCTTATTAGAGATGTTTAAGGAGGTCCATTGCTTCTTTCATCTCACATTGATTATTCTCACTCTTTCTGTTGGTCTGTGACAGCTCTTTTTTCTCTCAACGCGTAAGTATATAGTTTCCTTGATAACCTATTGGGAAGGGCATGGTTATAAAGACTGAATAAATTTCAGCTTACTCATTCTCCTTCATCTACTTTTTTGTAGACCAGCTAGTAGATAACTCCCTAATTATTGTTTATTGATGGCAGAAATTCACTGATCTGCATTCTCACAGTCACTCTCTGTGCTTGTTTTAAATATTACATCCTTATTCTCTGCGATCGCAACTGATTATCATGGGAAAAGCAAATGCTGACGAACAGCTCTGCCACTTCATGCTTCTACTCCCTGGGACTCCCGATAACTGGTTTGCTTCATCAGCCTGTTTCAACACCTCCTCTTTTGGATAACTTTTCATGGGACAGTGCAAGGTTTAGATTCATCTAAGAGGACAGAGCTGATGGCTGCACAGAGCGGTGCCGGCTGATGGATTTCACAGGGTCTTCACACAGACAAAAGGGCTTTGTAATATACAGCAGACAGGAGGAAGAAGTGACTGGTAAACATGAGCAGACGGTTTCAATTTCCTAGTAAAGCTGCTGTATTATCTGCAGATATATAGGAACAGTTATGCTTTTAATTACATCTGGTCAGCTTAATATTTAATTGCAGATTCTTTAGCACCTAACTAGGTTACAGAAGACTGGATAGCTCTTGGATTTGTCACAGCACACTCATATCCCATAGCAATTTAATCATCTGTGCTTACGCTTCAGTCTTTAGCATTTTGGTTTTAGACTACAAATTGCTGAAGATAGAGACCTGCCTTCCTGCATGCTTATATGTTTCTCAGCTCATCTGTTAGTCAGTATAAATAATAATAAATAACCAATAATTATGTATTTAATTTCCAGGGCTACTGATTAAGTAATATACCTGGAATCTCTATAAAATCATTAATTTTAAATTTCGTGGTAGTTTCTGCCTTCCTTCTTAAAAACTAAAAGAGAAGGATCCTATCCTAACTTAAGCCATGCTGGCTGACAGATTTATATGAGAATATGATGAAAATACAATAGAATGGCATTGCTGATTTAGTCAAACTTAAATTAAAAATTATTCTCTAAGGTGACAGGTTTCCAAATTAATTTCAACCTAGAGAATAGTTAAAATTTAGATCAGGATGCAAAATAAGAACACGAGATATAGCTTAGCTTTTGGGCAACCATAAAAGTGCAGCAGTACTATGCACACTAACTAGTGGAAAACTGGGAAGCAAGAAAACCAAAGCCATAAAATATTAACTTGCAAGTATATACATAATATTAACCTGCAAGTATATACATTTCAGCAAAGCTATACCTACTCAGGAAAACATAAGCACATCTTGATATTAAGCAGTAAATTAATAATTTGCCAGTATTATATTCCTAATGCCTCATTATTATGTTAATTTTGGTATTTTTTAATGCAATTGATTTATGGTCTTATTAGTATAGCTTTAAATTGTGACTACAGGAGAACAGAGTGCTAGAATTAACATTTTTTTTTTTTTAAATCAAACTCCAGAGGAGCCTGGAGCCCCCGATGCACAGAGCAGCACGATGCTGCCAATCAATGGCATCCTGCCCTCGTGAGAAGCAGCATCTCCCACCTCCTACTCAGTTTCTGTCAGTCTACAGAACCACCACGAAGGGAAAGAAACAGAAAATTTGCCACAATGTGGAATGTTCTTTCCTCTGAGCGGCATCCACAGCATTTGTTTCAGGCTAGTTATAGAGTCTGTTTTCTCATAGCTATTTTATCTTCCCCTGTTACAGCTTCAGGAAGGAAAAAACTACTTACTGAAAAACCTCAGATTCCAAACAAATGCCATAGTGAGCCAATGTTGACATTAAGGGAGCTGGTATGAAAAACATAGCATACCTATAGTGTTTTACAGATTTTAGTGTTCAGCTTGAGACCAGGCACAGAATCTTTATGTAAACTCTTTATGCAAACTCTTTATGCAAACTGGCAAGTCCAAAGACTGAAAGCTTTGAAGAAACGATGAGATTAAAAATGTGCAGAGGAAACATTCATCTTTTACAGGGGGACAGAAGAACACAATACTTGGATACTCAGAGCAAGACTGAAGTGGGTTGTAGGTGTTGTCTTGACTTTGCACTGACACTGCACTTCAGTGAAAGGTAGTTATTAAGAGAAAAGTAACATCGGATTGTCATTAACGGAATGAGAAAAGTACTTAGCGGGTAACAGAGAAGGAAACCCCCGAAAGAAATGTTTTCTGTGGGACAGTTTTTTTCTGTGAACTGATTGGAGAAGGAATGAAAACTACTACCGTGGTTGTATTAGCAAGAATAAAAGTGATGTCCTACACTGGGAACTCCTGAACATTTCATAACTGAAATCTATTTGGCTATCTGCCTGGACTCATGGGCTGCACCTAGTTGGCATTAAAATCAAAATGAGCACTCTCACTGTTGGCATCACGATGGGAGTATTACGTGGAAGTAGTAACTAATGCAGAAGTAGTTCACTTCTACATTAAAAAAAAATAGGATGGCTATGGATAGCACTGTAAAACTCCATGCTATAGTTAAAGATCACATGCTACACCTTGGCCACGTTGTGGGACATTTTTAGTGGGTAAGCACTGAAGTTATACAACCCCATGAACTACATACCTGACTGATTTTGTTTCCTTCCCTTGAGCTGTAGGTTTCTAATGCAAAAGCCTCTTTAAAGGCCCAAAGATGGGTTGCAGGACTCTTCTTTGAGTAGCTGACAGGAGGTGTGTGGGTAAGCAGGGGGGCCTATATGACACCTTCCATCTATGTGAATATATATGCGACTCAAAGGCTCAGATAAATTGTTTGCATTTTACAGCAACAATAAGAATAAGAAAGCATGCTAATATTGAATTGAATAATTGAATATGCTAATTTTCAATTACAAATTCTATCCACTCCTGTCTGCTGTGGACTACTCAGTTTAAAGAATAAAAATCTTACTTAGAGTATCAATGGGTTCAGCAGAACTATCCATGAATAACCGGATTACAAATTAAGTCAAAGCTATCAGAAGAATGAAGGTGAAATCTTGACCCTGACAAGGGTCACATGCGCTTTTGACTTGATCTGATCAATAACTAGCACCTAGGAGATGGGCATTGCATGATTTCAACAGAGGTACCAGCTCACAGGTGGAGTTAAATGCCAAAGATCCCAAACTGGACCATGATGGGAATGAGACACCTCAAAATGAGACCAAAAGCATCCAACGCACAAAGCTAAAGTACTGCCTGAAGTAATCATGCAGCGTGTACAAGAAAAAATTCAGAGCATGAGGTTTTGCAAATTCATCCCCACTCCAAAATGTCCCTCAGAGCCTGAGGTGCCTCCATCTACTTCAGCTCCAGCGCCTGGGTGCTCACCTGTGTGTCTCCCCAGGCAATCCAGCCATGCGGCCGCCAGACAGACTAGGGTAAGTCATGGCAACTGACACGCCAGTAACATTGACTAAGTGAAGATTGCCCTTTGAGCCTGATTGATGTTTTGCCTCACCTACCAGGTGTGTAAGGCAATCCCACAAATTATTCTTGGCTTCCAAATTTACTTCTTGGTTGAAGCTGAAATCCCTGGCTCTTTCTTCCAGATTCCTTAGTCCTAGCCTCATTTGATCTCTGCTTGCTATTTTTCCAAAGTCCTTCCCTGTGACATGGACTTGCTGACCTTTATGGGGTTAGCCCTGCTATTTGTTTTAAGGGTCTCTTGGCTTCTCTGACTTCCTACCTATTGCTGTGGCTGCAATTCTGGCTGGGATGTTCCTGAGCTAATTTAGTTCCTAGCCTTGGCTTTCCCTGGTCATAACATTTAGTCGCATTTTCCATTTTTGATTCCAGGCTGTCTTTAACCACCAGGAATGATCACCCACATCCCGCCATGTCTGATAATTTACTGAGGACGTGTATTTATGCCTTTTTTTTCCAAGGCATGGAGTGGGACTTGCTCCTTTCTCTTTTCAGGTGTAGCTAGGGAACCTCTAGTCTTGTTGGGCCAGAAAGAAAACATTAGCGGTGATATGACTGTGAGGTACAACGTCCCCTTGTAGGTAGGATATTCCTGAATTAAGGCTACCATTTCCATCACTATTTCTACAGCATACCTTGAACTCTTGGAAAAAAATGGAAGCCAGTACAGCATTTTGTACAGAGCCTGCTATTACTATGCGTGTTAAACAAGACCCAAATATGCCAACCACAGGGAGTCCCAGCGGAGATTTAGGCCAAGCAATACCTAGCTAGTTTTTAGCTCCTTGTCAGACTCAGGCAAGAAGCAGGCACCCCACGCTCAGTCCTATGAAGGCTTGAGGCAGTTCTGGGCATGTGGAGAGGTGAATCCCTAAGTACCTGTGGCACTTCCAAGACAAACAGGGAGGCACCCCTGGAATTTAGGTGCCCGTAGGGTTAGGTGTCAAATGAATGTGGGATTTCAGGACCATAGTTTGGATCTTAGGTGTTTTATGTGGGACACGGGCAGGATTTTGGCCCCTGCGTACTTCATTGCTCTTTTATCACCAGCTCCAAAGTGTGGGAATCCAAACCACATATTCTGACAGTGAATTACCTGAATCTCAAATGTTTACTTGCATGTACTGTTTCTGGAGGAAATTTCAAACCTCTATTGTATTGGAAAAGAAGATAAAATATTTGGATAGTCCATTCCTATTTTTCTATAATTTGCTTATGGGCTTTAGATTGTTTTTTCATGTATATTGTGCCATATATTGAAACAGTTTTATATTAGAACAGTGTTTCTGTTTTGAAACAATAAAAAGGATCAATGATTTGAATAAATAGTGTTATCTCAACTTGTGTGCTATTTAGTTTCTGTAACAGCTTCACAGATTTTGAGTCTGTATTTGTCTGGTTCTCATCGTAATTCCAAAATTAGCATGTTTCTGGTTTTTTTTGTAAATCTCACATACAGTGTGCAGTCAAGCTAGGTGGACATTGAATATGATAAAGTCTAATCTAGATACTCAATCATCTTCTTTTTCACCATGTTGGAATGAAACCAAACAGGAAAAGGATAATTTGTTGCATAATTTCTTTCTATGATATGAATTACTATGAACTGTTGCAAAACTGTGTTGGTTCAGACAAAAGCTAGACTGACTTGTTCTGTTGCATGCGTCAGGACTGCTGACATAAACATGACCATCATTTAAAGTTTTCTAAATGACGGGCTAATTCTAATGAATTTCTATCTTAACTAATGGTCTTAAAAATGCCCTTCCTGAAAGAAGAGGTCCAAATCTTCTAAATAACCTAAGAACAAGTACTGCTACAAGTACTGAGTCTCCACAAATCTGTTTGGATCGAGATCACGTGTTGTTCTGATACTGCCATATTTAACACCCAGACTTTAATTTTGACCAAAGTGTGAACACGTATTATCAACCAAATCTGCTTCACCTACTTTGTGTATCAGGATATTGTAGTATGTGTTAGCACTGAAGCACAAATGCTGGATACCTCAAAGCTGATGTTGCATGCTTATTTCTTATATGTGTCACTCCAGAGAGATACTTAACTCTGCACATTTTCTAGGCGCTCTATGATGCTAACGCGGATCCAGACCCTGTCAAGATGATCTAAAAGGATTTGAAAAGATGCATGCCTTGCACTTCTCCTTTTTTTCTGTTCTGTGATTTAAACTGCATGTTTTTGGGTCATGCATGTCTTTTTTTGGTGTAGAATGAAGTAGCACAGGTCTGCTGAACATACCCTCGGCCGTCTGGCCTGCCGAGAACTGTGGGTACCTAGTGGGTACAGTGGCAGAGAGAGGAGACACCGGGACTGTAGTGGCCCAGACTCCTTTCTCCCCAGTGCTGTTTAGCTGAAGTGGCTCACCAAACACCCATTTACTCACCTTTGCTCCGGCACAACAGAATCCCGATTGTAACTGAGACCTCAATGGAAATGTAACACACGTACTTAGTAATATATTTATCTGGCTTCTTCAATGGTGAATGTCATAAAATGACAGGGTTATGCCAGTTGTGGATCTCTAGTCAAGGAAATAGAAAGGAATAATTTTAGGCTAAAATAAGAGAAGAGCAATACTTATTTGGATCTTTACAGTGTACAGCCAGTGTCCAAAAATCCTATCCAGATACAGGAAACAGGACCTCCCGCTTTGTTCCTAGCCATCCGTCAAGGACAGCATGCTACCTGTCATCAGGTCTCCCATCTCTGTCCTTGGAGATACTTGAAACCCAACTGGATGTGGTCCTGAGTAACCTGCTCTTGCTGACCCTGCTTGAGCAGGAGGGCTGCACTAGACAACCTTCAGAGGTCCCTTCCCACCTCAAGTATTCTGTGATTCTAGGATTTCCATCCTTATATAAATTGCTTTACTGAAGCTGACATTTTTTTCTTGATCCCTTATGCACTTCCTGAGGGTACAACCGTCTACCTTTCCAGTTCTGCCCAATTTTGTCATAACTCATATTTAATTTTGGGAAAAATCACTTTCTTCATAGGTTAATCTGTTTAGTTAATCACTAGCCAAGTAAATTACACACCACTCAGGAAAATAACTGAATTTGCCCCCCAAACAGGTGTATATATTGCTGCGGGTAAAACAGCAGTATAGGTGGAGCTGGGCTGCTCAGCCAAACCCCTTCTGTATTTTGTCTTCCCCTGCCTCGCTCACATCCTTGTCCTCCTGCCATAAAACCCCCAGCATTAATGTATGTCCATCTCAATTTATGTAGTGTTTGTCAATTATCGGCTGATTATGACCATTTCATAACAGTGAATTTAAAGTTCTTCCAGCATACAGACTTCCAACGTTTTTATTATCTCATGTTAGCATTTTTAGCAGACAATTTAGCAGACAAATTTTAGCAGACATAACCTCCATGTCCCATCAGCAGCAAGCAAAATCAGAACAAACAAAACACCCTAAAAGCTCCTTATACCAGACAAACGCATGCTTGTTAGCTACAATTTAGGACAGACGGTATCCATCAGCGCAGAACAGTAAGTCTCCTAAGGAAAGCTGGAGAAGACCTCAGGGTCATTTAAGAGAAGATTCCTAAATGCGCCGAGGGACACACGGGGCCACCACGTCCTGGCAGGGGCAGGTCACGGTACGACCTGAGACGATCCTCCCCGTCGCAAGCCGGCAGAGGTGCATGCCCCAGCCTGACCCTTCCCGCGGGAACGGCTCTGCCTCCCCACGGAAGCACTTGCTCGGCTCTCCTCGGCGGAATAACGAAGCGGCAGGACGGTTAGAGCCAATTTATTCCCAGGGAGAGGGATAAGCAGCTAATTAATTAATGTCGCGGGCACCGGGACAAAAAGCAGCGCTGCAGGGTTTGGGGTGTGCTGGCTCCCGAGGAGCCCCCTCGGCTCCCCGGGAGGGCGGCGGCGGGGAGGCCGGGGCGGGCGGCCCCGGGGG